>NC_088409.1:15473946-15515388 GCF_034236695.1 Oncorhynchus nerka | reverse complement strand
TATATCAGTCTCCTTCTCCCATCTCAACTGCTCTATATATCAGTCTCCTTCTCCCATCTCCCACTGCTCTATATATCAGCCTCCCTTCTCCCATCTCCCACTGCTCTATATATCAGTCTCCATTCTGCCATCTCCCACTGCTCTATATATCAGCATCCCTTCTCCATCTCCACTGCTCTATATATCAGCCTCCCTTCTCCCATCTCCACTGCTCTATATATCAGTCTCCTTCTCCCATCTCCCACTGCTCTATATAATCAGCATCCCTTCTCCATCTCCCACTGCTCTATATATCAGTCTCCTTCTCCATCTCCACTGCTCTACATATCAGTCTCCCTTCTCCCATCCCCCTGCTCTATATATCAGCTCCTCCCATCTCCCACTGCTCTATATATCAGTCTCCTTCTCCATCTCTCCATCTCCACTGCATCTATATATCAGCCTCCCTCTCCCATCTCTGTGCTATATATCATTGCCTAATCACATCTCCCATCTCCACTGCTCTATATATCAGCCTCCCTTCTCCCTTCTCCCACTGCTCTATATATCAGCCTCCCATTCTCCCATCTCCCACTGCTCTATATATCAGCCTCCATCTCCATTCTCCCATCTCCCTGCTCTATATATCAGCCTCCATCTCCATTCTCCCATCTCCACTGCTCTATATATCAGCCTCCGTCCCATTCTCCCATCTCCCACTGCTCTATATATCAGTCTCTCCTTCTCCCATCTCCCACTGCGCTGTATATCAGCCTCCCTTCTCCCTTCTCCCACTGCTCTATATATCAGCCTCCCTTCTCCCATCTCCCACTGCGCTGTATATCAGCCTGCCTTCTCCCATCTCCCATCTCCCACTGCTCTATATATCAGCCTCCCATCTCCATTCTCCCATCTCCCACTGCTCTATATATCAGCCTCCCTCCTCCCATCTCCCACTGCTCTATATATCAGCCTCCCATCTCCCATTTCCCACTGCTCTATATATCAGCCTCCCTTCTCCTCTTCTCCCCATAACTCTGTATAATCAGTATCCGTTCCATCTGTCATTATCTCTCATCTATCACTTAATATATATCAGTATCCCGTCTCCATTCTCCATCTCCCTGCTCTGTAATATCGACCTCCACGTCTCCGTTCTCCCCGTCACTGCTAATATATATGTCATTTATCCCCTTCTCCGTTCTCCATCCTGCAATATATATCGGTATCATTTAATAAAATGTCTTAATATATGTATCGGTATCATATCGTGTCATATCTGTGTGTCATGTCTGTCATTATCACTGCTCTATATATCAGCCTCCCTTCTCGCCTGTCTATATATCAGACTCCCTCTCACTACTGCTCTATATATCAGGTCCCTTCTCGCCAAACTGCTCTATATATCAGCCTCCTTCTCCCATCTCACTGATCTATATATCAGCATCCTTCTCCATCTCACACTGCTCTATATATCAGCCTCCTTCTCCCTTCTCCTGCTCTGTATATCAGTCTCCCTTCTCCCATCTCCCACTGCTCTATATATCAGTCTCCCTTCCCCATCTCCCACTGCTCTATATATCAGCCTCCTTCTATACACTGCTCTATATATCAGTCTCCCATTCTGCCATCTCCCTGCTCTATATATCAGCATCCTTCTCCCATCTCCCTGCTCTATATATCAGTCTCCTTCTCCCATCTCCAACTGCTCTATATATCAGTCTCACTTCTCCCATCTCCCTGCTCTATATATCAGCATCCCTTCTCCCATCTCCACTGCTCTATATATCGGTCTCCGTTTCTGCCATCTCCACTGCTCTATATATCAGCATCCCTTCTCCCATCTCCTGCTCTATATATCATGCCTCCCTTCTCCACTGCTCTATGTATAGTCTCTTCAATAAATCTCCCACTGCTCTATATATCAGCCTCCTTCTCCACTGCTCTATATATCAGCCTCCCTTCTCCCCATCTCCCACTGCTCTACATATCAACCTCTCCCTTCTAAATGTCGGCTGTCTCTATATGTCAGTATCCCTTCTCCATCTCCTACTGCTCTATATATCAGCCTCCCATCTCCATTCTCCCATCTCCCACTGCTCTATATATCAGCCTCCCTCCTCCCATCTCCCACTGCTCTATATATCAGCCTCCCATCTCCCATTTCCCACTGCTCTATATATCAGCCTCCCTTCTCCCTTCTCCCTTCTCCCACTGCTCTATATATCAGCCTCCCATCTCCATTCTCCCATCTCCCACTGCTCTATATATCAACCTCCCATCTCCATTCTCCCATCTCCACTGCTCTATATATCAGCCTCACATCTCCATTCTCCCATCTCCCACTGCTCTATATATCAGCCTCCCATCTCCATTCTCCCATCTCCCACTGCTCTATATATCAGTCTCCCTTCTCCCATCTCCCACTGCGCTGTATATCAGCCTCCCTTCTCCCTTCTCCCACTGCTCTATATATCAGCCTCCCTTCTCCCATCTCCCACTGTGCTGTATATCAGCCTGCCTCCTCCCATCTCCCATTTCCCACTGCTCTATATATCAGCCTCCCTTCTCCCTTCTCCCTTCTCCCACTGCTCTATATATCAGCCTCTCTCCATTCTCCCATTCTCCCACTGCTCTATATATCAGCCTCCATCTCCATTCTCCCATCTCCACTGCTCTATATATCAGCCTCCCATCTCCATTCTCCCATCTCCCACTGCTCTATATATCAGCCTCCGTCTCCATCTCCACTGCTCTATATATCCTCCCTTCTCCACTGCTCTATATATCATCTCCATTCTGCCATCTCCCTGCTCTATATATCAGCATCCCTTCTCCCATCTCCCACTGCTCCATATATCAGTCTCCTTCTCCCATCTCAACTGCTCTATATATCAGTCTCCTTCTCCCATCTCCCACTGCTCTATATATCAGCATCCCTTCTCCCATCTCCCACTGCTCTATATATCAGTCTCCATTCTGCCATCTCCCACTGCTCTATATATCAGCATCCCTTCTCCCATCTCCCACTGCTCTATATATCAGCCTCCCTTCTCCCACTGCTCTATATATCAGTCTCCCTTCTCCCATCTCCCACTGCTCTATATATCAGCCTCCCTTCTCCCACTGCTCTATATATCAGCCTCCCTTCTCCCATCTCCCACTGCTCTACATATCAGCCTCCCTTCTCCCATCTCCAACTGCTCTATATATCAGCCTCCCTTCTCCCATCTCCTACTGCTCTATATATCAGCCTCCCATCTCCATTCTCCCATCTCCCACTGCTCTATATATCAGCCTCCCTCCTCCCATCTCCCACTGCTCTATATATCAGCCTCCCATCTCCCATTTCCCACTGCTCTATATATCAGCCTCCCTTCTCCCTTCTCCCTTCTCCCACTGCTCTATATATCAGCCTCCCATCTCCATTCTCCCATCTCCCACTGCTCTATATATCAACCTCCCATCTCCATTCTCCCATCTCCCACTGCTCTATATATCAGCCTCACATCTCCATTCTCCCATCTCCCTATCTGCTCTATATCCGCCTCCCATCTCCATTCTCCCATCTCCCATACTCTATATATCAGTCTCATTCTCCCATCTCCCACTGCGCTGTATATCAGCCTCCCTTCTCCCTTCTCAGCTTTCTATATATCAGCCTCCCTTCCCCCATCTCCCACTGTGCTGTCGATCATTTCCGATCTCCCATTTCCTGCTCTATATCTCAGCCTCCTTCTCCTTCTCCTTCTCCTGCTCTATATCAGCCTCCATCTCCATTCTCCCATCTCCACTGCTCTATATATCAACCTCCCATCCATTCTCCCATCTCCTGCTCTATATATCAGCCTCCCATCTCATTCTCCATCTCCCTGCTCTATATATCAGCCTCCTTCTCCATCTCAGCTCATATATCAGTCTCCCTTCTCCCATCTCCCACTGCGCTGTATATGTTTTCCCTTCTCCCATCTCTACTGCTATATATATCAGCCTCCCTTCTCCATCTCCACTGCTCTATATATCAGTCTCCTTCTCCATCTCCACTGCTCTATATATCAGCCTCCCTTCTCCTCTCACTGCTCTATATATCAGCCTCCCTTCTCCCATCTCCCACTGCTCTATATATCAGCCCTTCTCCCATCTCCACTGCTCTATATATCAGCCTCCCCTTCTCCCACTGCTCTATATATCAGTCTCCCTTCTCCCTTCTCCCACTGCTCTATATATCAGCTCTCTCCCTTCTCACTGCTCTATATATCCCCTTCTCCCACTGCTCTATATATCAGCCTCCCTTCTCCCACTGCTCTATATCAGCCTCCATCTCCCACTGCTCTATATATCAGCCTCCCTTCTCCCATCTCCCACTGCTCTATATATCAGCCTCCCATCTCCATCTCCCACTGCTCTATATATCAGCGTCCCTTCTCCCATTTCCCACTGCTCTATATATCAGCCTCCCTTCTTCAATTGCTCTATATATCAGCCTCCCTTCTCGCACTGCTCTATATATCAGCCTCCCTTCTCCCATCTCCCACTGATCTATATATCAGCATCCCTTCTCCCTTCTCCCACTGCTCTATATATCAGCCTCCCTTCTCCCACTGCTCTATATATCAGCCTCCCTTCTCCCACTGCTCTATATATCAGCCTCCCATCTCCCACTGCTCTATATATCAGCCTCCCTTCTCCCATCTCCCACTGCTCTATATATCAGCCTCCCTTCTCCCACTGCTCTATATATCAGCCTCCCTTCTCCCACTGCTCTATATATCAGCCTCCCTTCTCCCACTGCTCTATATATATCAGCCTCCCTTCTCCCACTGCTCTATATATCAGCCTCCCTTCTCCCATCTCCCACTGCTCTATATATCAGCCTCCCATCTCCCACTGCTCTATATATCAGTCTCCTCTCCATCTCCACTGCTCTATATATCAGCCTCCCTTCTCCCTTCTCCCACTGCTCTATATATCAGCCTCCCTTCTCCCACTGCTCTATATATCAGACTCCCTTCTCCCACTGCTCTATATATCAGCCTCCCTTCTCGCACTGCTCTATATATCAGCCTCCCTTCTCCCATCTCCCACTGATCTATATATCAGCATCCCTTCTCCCATCTCACACTGCTCTATATATCAGCCTCCCTTCTCCCATCTCCCACTGCTCTATATATCAGTCTCCCTTCTCCCATCTCCCACTGCTCTATATATCAGCCTCCCTTCTCCCACTGCTCTATATATCAGTCTCCATTCTGCCATCTCCCACTGCTCTATATATCAGCATCCCTTCTCCCATCTCCCACTGCTCTATATATCAGCGTCCCTTCTCCCATCTCCCACTGCTCTATTTATCAGCCTCCCTTCTCCCACTGCTCTATATATCAGCCTCCCTTCTCCCACTGCTCTATATATCAGCCTCCCTTCTCCCACTGCTCTATATATCAGCCTCCCTTCTCCCACTGCTCTATATATCAGCCTCCCTTCTCCCATCTCCCACTGCTCTATATATCAGCCTCCCATCTCCCACTGCTCTATATATCAGCCTCCTTCTCCCCCTGCTGTGTAATCAGCCTCCTTCTCCTTCTCCCACTGCTCTATATATCAGCCTCCCTTCTCCCACTGCTCATGTAATCTCAGACTCCACTTCTCCTGCTCTATATATCAGCCTCCCTTCTCCCACTGCTCTATATATCAGCCTCCCTTCTCCCCATCTCCACTGATCTATATATCAGTCCCTTCTCCCATCTCACTGCTCTATATATCAGTCTCCTTCTCCCATCTCCTGCTCTATATATCAGTCTCCCTTCTCCATCTCCCACTGCTCTATATATCAGCTCCCTTCTCCCACTGCTCTATATATCAGTCTCCCATTCTGCCATCTCCCACTGCTCTATATATCAGCATCCCTTCTCCCACTGCTCTATATATCAGTCTCCTTCTCCCATCTCCAACTGCTCTATATATCAGTCTCCTTCTCCATCTCCTTCTCCCATCTCCCCACTGCTCTATATATCAGTCTCCCTTCTCCCATCTCCCACTGCTCTATATATCAGCATCCCTTCTCCCATCTCCACTGCTCTATATATCAGCCTCCTTCTCCCACTGCTCCAGTCTCCCTTCTCCATCTCCACTGCTCTATATCAGTCAACTCCCCATCTCCACTGTTCTATATATCAGTCTCCTTCTCCCATCTCCCCACTGCTCTACATATCAGCCTCCCTTCTCCATCTCCCACTGCTCTATATATCAGTCTCCTTTCTCCCATTTCACTGCTCTATATATCAGCCTCCTCTCCCTTCTCCCATCTCCCACTGCTCTATATATCAATCTCCCATCTCCTCCCATCTCCCACTGCTCTATATATCAACCTCCCTTCTCCCATTCTCAGTCTCCATCTCCCATCTCCACTGCTCTATATATCAGTCTCTCCTTCTCCCATCGCCACTGTTCTATATATCAGCCTCCCATCTCCTTCTCCCATCTCCCACTGCTCTATACTCTCTGTCTCCTTTCTCCCATCCCCACTGCTCTATATACAGCCTCCATTCTCCCATCTCCCACTGCTCTATATATCAGCCTCCTTCTCTCCCACTGCTCTATATATCAGTCTCCTTCTCCATCTCCACTGCTCTATATATCAGCATCCCTTCTCCTGCTCTATATATTAGTCTCCCATTCTCCCATCTCCAACTGCTCTATATATCAGCATCCCTTCTCCCATCTCCCACTGCTCTATATACCAGTCTCTTCTCCATCTCCCACTGCTCTATATATCAGTCTCCTCCATCCCATTCTCCCCACGTTATATATCAGTCTCCCTCCCATCTCCCACTGCCTCTTATATATCAGCCTTCCCATCTCCCACTGCTCTATATATCAGTCTCCCTTCTCCCATCTCCCACTGCTCTATATATCAGTCTCCCTTTCTCCATCTCCCACTGCTCTATATATCAGCCTCCCTTCTCCATCTCCCACTGCTCCATATATCAGTTCTCCTTCTCCCATTTCCCACTGCTCTATATATCAGTCTCCCTTCTCCCCCCTTCTCCCACTGTTCTATATATCAGTCCATCTCCATTCTCCCATCTCCACTCTCTATATATCAACCTCCATCTCCATTCTCCCCATCTCCCACTGCTCTATATATCAGCCTCATCTCCATTCTCCCATCTCCTGCTCTATATATCAGCCTCCCATCTCCATTCTCCCATCCCCCACTGCTCTATATCTGTCTCCCTTCTCCCATCCCCACTGCTCTGTATATCAGCCTCCCTTCTCCTTCCACTGCTCTATATATCCAGCCTCCCTTCTCCCATCTCCCACTGTCTATATATCAGCATCCCTTCTCCCATCTCCCACTGCTCTATATATCAGCCTCCCTTCTCCCATCTCCCACTGCTCTATATATCATCCTCCATCTCCATTCTCCCATCTCCCACTGCTCTATATATCAGCCTCCCATCTCCATTCTCCCATCTCCCACTGCTCTATATATCAGCCTCCCATCTCCATTCTCCCATCTCACTGCTCTATATATCAGCCTCCCATCCCTTCTCCCATCTCCACTGCTCTATATATCATCTCCCGTCTCCATCTCCCACTGCTCTATGTATCAGCCTCCCTTCTCCCATCTCCCACTGCTCTATATATCAGTCTCCCTTCTCCCATCCCCACTGCTCCATATATCAGTCTCCATTCCCATCTCCCACTGCTCATTCTCCCATCTCCGATCTCCACTGCTCTATATATCAGCCTCCCTTCTCCCATCTCCCACTGCTTTATATATCAGCCTCCATCTCCTCTCCCATCTCCACTGCTCTATATATCAGTCTCCCTTCTCCCATCTCCCACTGTTCTATATATCAGTCCTCCCTTCTCCCATCTCCACTGCTCTATATATCAGTCTCCCTTCTCCCATCTCCACTGCTCTATATATCAGCCTCCCCTTCTCCCATCTCCACTGCCTCATATCTGTCTCCTTCTCCATCCCCACTGCTCTATATATCAGTCTCCCTTCTCCATCTTCCCACTGCTCTATATATCAGCCTCCCTTCTCCCACTGCTCCTATATATTAGTCTCCATTCTGCCATCTCCCACTGCTCTATATATCAGCATCCCTTCTCCCATCTCTGTTTCATATATCAGTCTCCCTTCTCCATCTCCACTGCTCTATATATCATTTCCATTCTCCTTCTCCCACTGCTCTATATCAGCTCTCCCATTCATTCTCCATCCCCACTGCTCTATCAGCTCTCCCATCTCCATTCTCCCCATCTCCCACTGCTCTATATATCAGCCTCCCATTCTCCTTCTCCCATCTCCCACTGCTCTATATTTCAGCCTCCATTCTGCCCATCTCCCACTGCTCTATATATCACACTCCATCTCCATTTCCACTGCTATATATATCAGTCTCCTTCTCTTTCTCCACTGCTCTATATATCAGCCTCCCATCTCCATTCTCCCATCTCCCACTGCTCTATATATCAGCATCTCCTTTCTCCCATCTCCCACTGCTCTTATATCAGCCTCTCCATCTCCATTCCCATCTCCCACTGCTCTATATATCAGCATCCTTTCTCCCATCTCCTACTGCTCTATATATCAGTCTCCTTTCTCCCATCTCCCACTGCTCTATCATCCCATCTCCATTCTCCCATCTCCCACTGCTCTATATATCAGTCTCCTTCTCCCATCTCCACTGCTCTATATCAGCTCTCCCTTCTCACTGCTCTATAAATCTCCACTGCTCTATATATCAGCATCCCTTCTCCCATCTCCCACTGCTCTATATATCAGCCTCCTTCTCCCATCTCCCACTGCTCTATATATCAGCCTCCCATCCCTTCTCCCATCTCCACTGCTCTATATATCAGTCCTCCTTCTCCCATCTCCCATCTCCATTCCCTTCCCATCTCCCACTGCTCTATATATCAGCCTCCTTCTCCCATCTCCCTGCTCTATCAGCCTCCCTTCTCCCATCTCACTGCTCTATATATCATCTCCTTCTCCCATCTCCCACTGCTCTATATATCAGCATCCTTTCTCCCATCTCCACTGCTCTCCCTTCTCCCATCCCACTGCTCTATATATCTGTCTCCCTTCTCCCATCCCCACTGCTCTATATATCAGTCTCCTTCTCCCATCTCCCACTGCTCTATATATCAGCCTCCCTCCACTATATATTAGTCTCATTCTGCCATCTCCCACTGCTCTATATATCAGCCTCCCTTCTCCCATCTCCCTTGCTCTATATCAGCCTCCTTCTCCCATCTCCCACTGCTCTATATCAGCACTCCCTTCTCCCATCTCCCACTGCTCTATATATCAGCCTCCCATCTCCATTCTCCCATCTCCCACTGCTCTATATATCAGCCTCCCTCCTCTCCATCTCCCACTGCTCTATATATCAACCTCCCATCTCCCATTCTCCCACTGCTCTATATATCAGCCTCCCTTCTCCCTTCTCCCATCTCCCCACTGCTCTATATCATCCATCTCCATTCTCCCATCTCCCACTGCTCTATATATCAACTCCTTCTCCATCTCCCACTGCTCTATATATCAGCCTCATCTCCTTCTCCCATTCTCCCACTGCTCTATATATCAGCCTCCCTCCATTCTCCCATCTCCCACTGCTCTATATATCAGTCTCCCTTCTCCCATCTCCCATCCCATCTCCTTCTCCCATCCCACTGCTCTATATATCAGCCTCCCTTCTCCATCTCCCACTGCTCTATATCAGCCTCCCATCTCTCCCTGCTCTACTATATTAGTCTCCATTCTGCCTCCTTCTCCCACTGCTCTATATATCAGTCTCCATTCTCCCATCTCCCACTGCTCTATATATCAGTCTCCCTTCTCCCATCTCCAACTGCTCTATATATCATCTCTCCCATTCTCCCATCTCCCACTGCTCTATCAGCCTCCCTTTCTTCCCATCTCCTGCTCATATCACATCCCTTCTCCCATCTCCCACTGCTCTATATATCAGCCCTTCTCCCATCTCCCACTGCTCATATCTGTCTCCTTCTCCCATCCCCCACTGCTCTATATCAGTCTCCCTTCTCCCATCTCCCACTGCTCTATATATCAGCCTCCTTCTCCCACTGCTCTATATATTAGTCTCCATTCTGCCATCTCCACTGCTCTATATATCAGCCTCCTTCTCCCATCTCCACTGCTCTGTATATCAGCCTCCTTCTCCCATCCCATCTCCACTGCTCTATATATCAGCCTCCCTTCTCCCATTCTCATCTCCTGCTCTATATATCAGCCTCCTTCTCCCATCTCCCACTGCTCTATATATCAGCCTCCCTTCTCCCATCTCCCACTGCTCTATATATCAGCCTCCTTCTCCCATCTCCACTGCTCTATATATCAGTCTCCCTTCTCCATCTCCCACTGCTCTATATATCAGTCTCCCTTCTCCCATCTCCCCATCCCCCCACTGCTCTATATATCAGTCTCCCTTCTCCCATCTCCCACTGCTCTATATATCAGTCTCCCTTCTCCCATCTCCCACTGCTCTATATCAGTCTCCTTCTCTGATCTCCCATCTCCCACTGCTCTATATATCAGCCTCCCTTCTCCCATCTCCCACTGCTCTATATATCTGTATCCCATCCCCACTGCTCTATATCAGTCTCCCTTCTCCCATCTCCCACTGCTCTATATATCAGCCTCCCCTTCTCCCATCTCCAACTCTCTATATTAGTCTCCATTCTCCCATCTCCCACTGCTCTATATATCAGCCTCCTTCTCCCATCTCCCACTGCTCTATATATCAGTCTCCCATCTCCCACTGCTCTATATATCAGCCTCCCTTCTCCCTTCTCCCACTGCTCTATATATCAGCCTCCCATCTCCATTTTCCCATCTCCCACTGCTCTATATATCAGCCTCCCATCTCCATTTTCCCTTCTCCCACTGCTCTATATATCAGCCTCCCTTCTCCCATCTCCCACTGCTCTATATATCAGCCTCCCTTTTCCCATCTCCCACTGCTCTATATATCAGCATCCCTTCTCCCATCTCCCCACTGCTCTATATTCTCCCTTCTCCATCTCCCACTGCTCTATATATCAGTCTCCCTTCTCCCATCTCCCACTGCTCTATATATCAGTCTCCCTTCTCCCATCTCCCACTGCTCTATATATCAGCCTCCCTTCTCCCACTGCTCTATATATTAGTCTCCATTCTCCCATCTCCCACTGCTCTATATATCAGCCTCCCTTCTCCCATCTCCCACTGCTCTATATATCAGCCTCCCTTCTCCCATCTCCCACTGCTCTATATATCAGCCTCCCTTCTCCCATCTCCCACTGCTCTATATATCAGCATCCCTTCTCCCATCTCCCACTGCTCTATATATCAGTCTCCCTTCTCCCATCTCCAACTGCTCTATATATCAGTCTCCCTTCTCCCATCTCCCACTGCTCTATATATCAGCCTCCCATCTCCACTGCTCCATCTCCTCCATCTCCACTGCTCTATATATCAGCCTCCCTTCTCCCATCTCCCACTGCTCTACATATCAGCCTCCCTTTTCCCATCTTCCACTGCTCTATATATCAGCCTCCCATCTCCCATCTCCAACTGCTCTATATATCAGCCTCCCTTCTCCCATCTCCTACTGCTCTATATATCAGCCTCCCATCTCCATTCTCCCATCTCCCACTGCTCTATATATCAGCCTCCCTTCTCCCATCTACCACTGCGCTGTATATCAGCCTCCCTTCTCCCATCTCCCACTGCTCAATATATCAGCCTCCCTTCTCCCATCTCCCACTGCTCTACATATCAGCCTCCCTTCTCCCATCTTCCACTGCTCTATATATCAGCCTCCCTTCTCCCATCTCCTACTGCTCTATATATCAGCCTCCCATCTCCATTCTCCCATCTCCCACTGCTCAATATATCAGCCTCCCATCCCCCACTGCTCTATATATCAGCCTCCCTTCTCCCACTGCTCTATATATTAGTCTCCATTCTGCCATCTCCCACTGCTCTATATATTAGTCTCCATTCTGCCATCTCCCACTGCTCTATATATTAGCCTCCCTTCTCCCATCTCCCACTGCTCTATATATCAGTCTCCCTTCTCCCATCTCCCACTGCTCTATATATCAGTCTCCCTTCTGCCATCTCCCACTGCTCTATATATCAGCATCCCTTCTCCCATCTCCCACTGCTCTATATATCAGTCTCCCTTCTCCCATCTCCAACTGCTCTATATATCAGTCTCCCTTCTCCCATCTCCCACTGCTCTATATATCAGTCTCCCTTCTCCCATCTCCCACTGCTCTATATATATATCAGCTTCTCCCATCTCTCCCATCTCCCACTGCTCTATATCAGTCTCCCTTCTCCCATCCCCACTGCTCTATATATCAGTCTCCCTTCTCCCATCTCCCACTGCTCTATATATCAGCCTCCCTTCTCCCACTGCTCTATATATTAGTCTCCATTCTGCCATCTCCCACTGCTCTATATATCAGCATCCCTTCTCCCATCTCCCACTGCTCTATATATCAGCCTCCCTTCTCCCATCTCTCACTGCTCTATATATCAGCCTCCCTTCTCCCATCTCCCACTGCTCTATATATCAGCATCCCTTCTCCCATCTCCCACTGCTCTATATATCAGTCTCCCTTCTCCCATCTCCAACTGCTCTATATATCAGTCTCCCTTCTCCCATCTCCCACTGCTCTATATATCAGCCTCCCATCTCCCACTGCTCTATACATCAGCCTCCCATCTCCCACTGCTCTATATATCAGCCTCCCTTCTCCCATCTCCCACTGCTCTACATATCAGCCTCCCTTTTCCCATCTTCCACTGCTCTATATATCAGCCTCCCATCTCCCATCTCCAACTGCTCTATATATCAGCCTCCCATCTCCTACTGCTCTATATATCAGCCTCCCATCTCCATTCTCCCATCTCCCACTGCTCTATATATCAGCTTCTCCCATCTCCATTCTCTGTATATCAGCCTCCTTCTCCCATCTGCTCAATATATCAGCCTCCTTCTCCCATCTCCCACTGCTCTATATATCAGCCTCCCTTCTCCCATCTCCACTGCTCTATATATCAGCCTCCCTTCTCCCATCTCCACTGCTCTATATCAGCCTCCCATCTCCATTCTCCCATCTCCCACTGCTCAATATATCAGCCTCCCATTCTGCCCATCCCTTCCCACTGCTCTATATATTAGTCTCCATTCTGCCATCTCCCACTGCTCTATATATTAGTCTCCATTCTGCCATCTCCACTGCTCTATATATCAGCATCCTTCTCCCATCTCCCACTGCTCTATATATCAGTCTCCCTTCTCCCATCTCCAACTGCTCTATATATCAGTCTCCTTCTCCCATCTCCACTGCTCTATATATCAGCATCCCTTCTCCCATCTCCCACTGCTCTATATATCAGTCTCCCTTCTCCCATCTCCCACTGCTCTATATATCAGTCTCCCTTCTCCATCTCCACTGCTCTATATATCAGTCTCCCTTCTCCCATCTCCCACTGCTCCATATATCAGTCTCCATTCTCCCATCTCCCACTGCTCTATATATCAGCCTCCCTTCTCCCATCTCCCACTGTTCTATATATCAGTCTCCCTTCTCCCATCTCCCACTGCTCTATATATCAGTCTCCTTCTCCCATCTCCCCACTGCTCTATATATCAGTCTCCTTCTCCCATCTCCCACTGCTCTATATATCAGCCTCTTCTCCCTTCTCCCATCTCCCACTCCTCTATATATCAGCCTCCCCATCTCCATTCTCCCATCTCTCCACTGCTCTATATATCAGCCTCCATTCTCCCATCTCCCACTGCTCTATATATCTTCCCATCTCCATTCTCCCATCTCCACTGCTCTATATATCAGTCTCCTTCTCCTATCTCCCACTGCTCTATATATCAGTCTCCCTTCTCCCATCCCCACTGCTCTATATATCAGTCTCCCTTCTCCCATCTCCCACTGCTCTATATATCAGCCTCCCTTCTCCCACTGCCTTATTAGTCTCCATTCTGCCATCTCCCACTGCTCTATATATCAGCATCCCTTCTCCCATCTCCCACTGCTCTATATATCAGTCTCCCTTCTCCCTCTCCACTGCTCTATATATCATCTCCTTCTCCCATCTCCCACTGCTCCATATATCAGTCTCCATTCTCCCATCTCCCACTGCTCTATATATCAGTCTCCCTTCTCCCATCTCCCACTGTTCTATATATCAGTCTCCCTTCTCCCATCTCCCTGCTCTATATATCAGTCTCCCTTCTCCCATCTCCCACTGCTCTATATATCAGTCTCCCTTCTCCCATCTCCCACTGCTCTATATATCAGCCTCCCTTCTCCTTCTCCCATCTCCACTGCTCTATATATCAGCCTCCCATCTCCATTCTCCCATCTCCCACTGCTCTATATATCAGCCTCCATCTCCATTCTCCCATCTCCCACTGCTCTATATATCAGCCTCCCTCCATTCTCCTATCTCCCACTGCTCTCTATATCAGTCTCCCCTTCATTCCCATCCCCACTGCTCTATATATCAGTCTCCCTTCTCCCATCCCCCACTGCCATCAGTCTCCCTTCTCCCATCTCCCACTGCTCTATATATCAGCCTCCCTTCTCCCACTGCTCTATATATTAGTCTCCATTCTGCCATCTCCCACTGCTCTATATATCAGCATCCCTTCTCCCATCTCCCACTGCTCTATATATCAGTCTCCCTTCTCCCATCTCCCACTGCTCTATATATCAGCATCCCTTCTCCCATCTCCCACTGCTCTATATATCAGCCTCCCTTCTCCCATCTCCCACTGCTCTATATATCTGTCTCCCTTCTCCCATCCCCCACTGCTCTATATATCAGTCTCCATTCTCCCATCTCACTGCTTTCATATATCAGTCTCCCTTCTCCCATCTCCACTGCTCATATATCAGTCTCCTTCTCCCATCTCCCACTGCTCAATATATCAGTCTCCCTTCTCCCATCTCCACATCCCTTCTCCCATCTCCCACTGCTCTATATATCAGCATCCCTTCTCCCATCTCCCACTGCTCTATATATCAGCCTCCCTTCTCCCATCTCCCCACTGCTCTATATATCAGCATCCCTTCTCCCATCTCTGCCTATATGTTCTCCCATCTCCCACTGCTCTATATATCAGTCTCCCTTCTCCCATCTCACTGCTCATATCAGCATCCTTCTCCCATCTCCCACTGCTCTATATATCAGCCTCCCATCAGCCTCCCTTCTCCCACTGCTCTATATATCAGACTCCCTTCTCCCATCTCCATCTATATATCAGCCCCATTCTCCCATCTCCCACTGCTCTATATATCAGCCTCCCTTCTCCCATCTCTATACATCAGCCTCCCCCTCCATCCCCACTGCTCTATATATCAGCCTCCATTCTCCCATCTCCACTGCTCTCTATATCAGCCTCCTTCTCCCACTGCTCTATATATCAGTCTCCCATTCTCCCATCTCCCACTGCTCTATATATCAGCCTCCTTCTCCCTCCCACTCTCTATATCATCTCCCACTGCTCTATATATCAGCATCCTTCTCCCATCTCCACTGCTCTATATATCAGTCTCCCTTCTCCCATCTCCCACTGCTCTATATATCAGTCTCCCTTCTCCCATCTCCCACTGCTCATATATCAGTCTCCATTCTCCCATCTCCCACTGCTCTATATATCAGTCTCCCTTCCATCTCCCACTGTTCTATATATCAGTCTCCTTCTCCCATCTCCCACTGCTCTATATATCAGTCTCCTTCTCCCATCTCCCCACTGCTCTATATATCAGCATCCCTTCTCCCATCTCCCACTGCTCTATATATCAGTCTCCCTTCTCCCATCTCCCACTGCTCTATATATCAGCATCTCCTTCTCCCATCTCCCACTGCTCTATATATCAGCATCCCTTCTCCCATCTCCCACTGCTCTATATATCAGTCTCCTTCTCCCATCTCCCACTGCTCTATACAGCATCCCTTCTCCCATCTCCCACTGCTCTATATATCAGTCTCCTTCTCCCATCTCCCACTGCTCTATATATCAGTCTCCCTTCTCCCATCTCCACTCTCTATATATCAGCCTCCCCCTTCTCCCATCTCCACTGCTCTATATATCAGCCTCCATTCTCCATCTCTCCCACTGCTCTATATATCAGCCTCCTTCTCCCCATCTTCCTCCCATCTCCCACTGCTCTATATATCAGCCTCCATTCTCCCATCTCCCACTGCTCTATATATCAGCCTCCTTCTCCCATCTCCCACTCCAACTGCTCTATATCAGCCTCCCATCTCCCATCTCCCATCTCCCACTGCTCTATATATCAGCCTCCCATCTCTCCATTCTCCCATCTCTCCCACTGCTCTATATATCCACTGCTCTATATATATCAGCCTCCCATCTCCATTCTCCCATCTCCCACTGCTCTATATATCAGCCTCCCATCTCCATTCTCCCATCTCCCACTGCTCTATATATCAGCCTCCCATTTCCATTCTCCCATCTCCCACTGCTCTATATATCAGCCTCCCTCCTCCCATCTCCCACTGCTATATATCAGCCTCCCATCTCCCATCTCCCACTGCTCTATATATCAGCCTCCCTTCTCCCTTCTCCCACTGCTCTATATATCAGCCTCCCATCTCCATTCTCCCATCTCCCACTGCTCTATATATCAGCCTCCCTTCTCCCATCTCCCACTGCTCTATATATCAGCCTCCCATCTCCATTCTCCCATCTCCCACTGCTCTATATATCAGCCTCCCATCTCCATTCTCCCATCTCCAACTGCTCTATATATCAGCCTCCCTTCTCCCCTTCTCCCATCTCCCACTGCTCTTTATATCAGCCTCCCATCTCCATTCTCCCATCTCCCACTGCTCTATAGATCAGCCTCCCTCCTCCCATCTCCCACTGCTCTATATATCAGCCTCCCATCTCCCATTTCCCACTGCTCTATATATCAGCCTCCCTTCTCCCTTCTCCCACTGCTCTATATATCAGCCTCCCTTCTCCCATCTCCCATTTCCCACTGCTCTATATATCATCCTCCCATCTCCATTCTCCCATCTCCCACTGCTCTATATATCAGCCTCCCATCTCCATTCTCCCATCTCCCACTGCTCTATATATCAGCCTCCCATCTCCATTCTCCCATCTCCCACTGCTCTATATGTCAGCCTCCCATCTCCATTCTCCCATCTCCCACTGCTCTATATATCAGCCTTCTCCCATCTCCCACTGCTCTATATATCAGCCTCCCATCTCCCATTTCCACTGCTCTATATATCAGCCTCCCTTCTCCCATCTCCCACTGCTCTATATATCAGCCTCCCATCTCCATTCTCCCATCTCCCACTGCTCTATATCAGCCTCCCTTCTCCCATCTCCCACTGCTTTATATATCAGCCTCCCATCTCCATTCTCCCATCTCCCACTGCTCTATATATCAGCCTCCCATCTCCATTCTCCCATCTCCAACTGCTCTATATATCAGCCTCCCATCTCCATTCTCCCATCTCCCACTGCTCTATATATCAGCCTCCCATCTCCATTCTCCCATCTCCCACTGCTCTATATATCAGCTTCCCATCTCCATTCTCCCATCTCCCACTGCCTATATATCAGCCTCCCTCTCCCATCTCCCACTGCTCTATATATCAGCCTCCATTCCCATTCTCCCACTGCTCTATATATCCCTTCTCCCACTGCTCTATATATCAGCCTCCCATCTCCCACTTCTCATATCAGCCTCCCTTCTCCCACTGCTCTATATATCAGCCATCTCCATTTCCACTGCTCTCTCCCATCCATCTCCCACTGCTCTATATATCAGCCTCCCATCTCCACTGCTCTATATATCAGCCATCCCTTCTCCCATCTCCCACTGCTCTATATATCAGTCTCCTTCTCCCATCTCCCACTGCTCTATATATCAGTCTCCTTCTCCCATCTCCCACTGCTCCATATATCAGTCTCCATTCTCCCATCTCCCACTGCTCTATATATCAGTCTCCTTCTCCCATCTCCCACTGTTCTATATATCAGTCTCCTTCTCCCATCTCCCACTGCTCTATATATCAGTCTCCCTTCTCCCATCTCCCACTGCTCTATATATCAGCATCCCTTCTCCCATCTCCCACTGCTCTATATATCAGCATCCCTTCTCCCATCTCTCCTATATTTCATCCCTTCTCCCATCTCCCACTGCTCTATATCAGCTCCCTTCTCCCATCTCCCACTGCTCTATATATCAGTCTCCCTTCTCCCATCTCCCACTGCTCTATATATCAGCATCCCGTCTCCCATCTCCCACTGCTCTATATATCAGTCTTCCCTTCTCCCATCTCCTACTGCTCTATATATCTCCCTTCTCCCACTGCTCTATATATCAGACTCCTTTCTCCCATCTCCCACTGCTCTCCATTCTCCCATCTCCCACTGCTCTATATATCAGCCTCCCTTCTCCCATCTTCCACTCTCTATACATCAGCCTCCCATCTCCACTGCTCTATATATCAGCCTCCATTCTCCCATCTCCCACTGCTCTACATATCAGCCTCCCTTCTCCCATCTCCCACTGCTCTATATATCAGCCTCCCATCTCCTTCTCCCATCTCCCACTGCTCTATATATCAGCCTCCCTTCTCCCTTCTCCCACTGCCTATATCAGCCTCCCTTCTCCCACTGCTCTATAAATCAGCCTCCCTTCTCTCATCTCCCACTGCTCTGTATATCAGCCTCCCTTCTCCCATCTCCCACTGCTCTATATATCATCCTCCCATCTCCATTCTCCCATCTCCCACTGCTCTATATATCAGCCTCCCATCTCCATTCTCCCATCTCCCACTGCTCTATATATCAGCCTCCCATCTCCATTCTCCCATCTCCCACTGCTCTATATGTCAGCCTCCCATCTCCATTCTCCCATCTCCCACTGCTCTATATATCAGCCTCCCTCCTCCCATCTCCCACTGCTCTATATATCAGCCTCCCATCTCCCATTTCCCACTGCTCTATATATCAGCCTCCCTTCTCCCTTCTCCCACTGCTCTATATATCAGCCTCCCATCTCCATTCTCCCATCCCACTGCTCTATATATCAGCCTCCCTTCTCCCATCTCCCACTGCTCTATATATCAGCCTCCCATCTCCATTCTCCCATCTCCCACTGCTCTACATATCAGCCTCCCATCTCCATTCTCCCATCTCCAACTGCTCTATATATCAGCCTCCTTCTCCCATCTCCCATCTCCCACTGCTCTATATATCAGCATCTCCATTCTCCCATCTCCCACTGCTCTATAGATCAGCCTCCCCTCTCCCATCTCCCACTGCTCTATATATCAGCCTCCCATCTCCCATCTCCCACTGCTCTATATATCAGCCTCCCATCTCCCTTCTCCCACTGCTCTCTATATCAGCCTCCTTCTCCCATCTCCCACTGCTCTATATATCAGCCTCCCATCTCCATTCTCCCATCTCCCACTGCTCTATATATCAGCCTCCATCTCCATTCTCCCATCTCCCACTGCTCTATATCAGCCTCCCATTCCATTCTCCCATCTCCCACTGCTCTATATCAGCCTCCCATCTCCATTCTCCCATCTCCCACTGCTCTATATATCAGCCTCCTCCTCCCATCTCCCATCCCACTGCTCTATATATCAGCCTCCCATCTCCCATCTCCCACTGCTCTATATATCAGCCTCCTTTCTCCCATCTCCCACATTCTCCCATCTCCCACTGCTCTATATATCAGCCTCCCTTCTCCCATTTCCCACTGCTCTATATATCAGCCTCCCATCTCCATTCTCCCATCTCCCACTGCTCTATATATCAGCCTCCCATCTCCATTCTCCCATCTCCCACTGCTCTATATATCAGCCTCCCATCTCCATTCTCCCATCTCCCACTGCTCTATATATCAGCCTCCCATCTCCATTCTCCCATCTCCCACTGCTCTATATATCAGCTTCCCATCTCCATTCTCCCATCTCCCACTGCTCTATATATCAGCCTCCCTCCTCCCATCTCCCACTGCTCTATATATCAGCCTCCCATCTCCCATTTCCCACTGCTCTATATATCAGCCTCCCTTCTCCCACTGCTCTATATATCAGCCTCCCATCTCCCACTGCTCTACATATCAGCCTCCCTTCTCCCACTGCTCTGTATATCAGCCTCCCATTTCCCACTGCTCTACATATCAGCATCCCATCTCCCACTGCTCTACATATCAGCCTCCCTTCTCCCACTGCTCTATATATCAGCCTCCCTTCTCCCACTGCTCTATATATCAGCCTCCCATCTCCCACTGCTCTACATATCAGCCTCCCACCTCCCACTGCTCTATATATCAGCCTCCCATCTCCCACTGCTCTACATATCAGCCTCCCACCTCCCACTGCTCTACATATCAGCCTCCCACCTCCCACTGCTCTATATATCAGCCTCCCATCTCCCACTGCTCTACATATCAGCCTCCCACCTCCCACTGCTCTATATATCAGCCTCCCATCTCCCACTGCTCTACATATCAGCCTCCCACCTCCCACTGCTCTACATATCAGCCTCCCATCTCCCATCTCCCACTGCTCTACATATCAGCCTCCCTTTTCACACTGCTCTATATATCAGCCTCCCATCTCCCATCTCCCACTGCTCTATATATCAGCCTCCCATCTCCCATCTCCCACTGCTCTATATATCAGCCTCCCATCTCCCACTGCTCTATATATCAGCCTCCCATCTCCCATCTCCCACTGCTCTATATATCAGCCTCCCACCTCTCTTCTCCCATTTACCACCACTCTATATATCACTCTCCCAGGAGCAGCCTGCATCTCTCACTTTATCTCTCTCAATCTATTCTCTCTCTCTCTCTCTTTCTCTATCACCCTATTTCCTCATCACCATACATAGTCAAAGATCTTTAGTAAGAGACACTCCTCTCTCTCTCTCTCTCTCTCTCTCTCTCTCTCTCTCTCTCTCTCTCTCTCTCTCTTCAATTTAACAGGCTTTATTGGCATGGGAAACATATGTTTACATTGCCAAAGCAAGTGAAATAGATAATAAACAAAAGTGAAATATACAATAAAAATGAACAGTCTCTCTGTCTCTCACGCCGCTTTAAAAATATTCACATAATTTAGCATAGATTAACATAGTTTAACATAAATTAAAAGTAGTAGCCAGAGGCCAAACATATAGATTTGGGGGTAAGTGACTGACCTGACTCCTTGATCTGCTGTGTGCTCCCTGGTCATCATGGTGGTTGTCCAGCCTCATGACAGACAGCAGGTGTTCTAGGATCTTCTCTGGGGTCCCTGACACCACCACGTACCTGTCAGAGACAACACTGTCACTGGACGAGTCGTCCCGATGGAGGACAGAGAGCGACTGCTGCTCCACACCTCCTCTCCATCCCCTCTCCATCTGACTCCTCCTCGTCTATGTAGCGGAAGTAGGGGACATCGAAGGTGGGGACTTTGGTGGCCTTGGCCCCTTCCTCTGCCCGGCTGGCGCTGTCACTGCCCCCGCTTCCACTGCTGCCTTCCTCTGAGTCTTCCTCCTCATCCTCCTCCTGCTCCACCAGAGCCACCGTTGCCAGCAGCCTGCCCTCCTCCCGCTGCCGCAGGTCCGGGGTTGCGCGGCCGAGTGCCCATCCTCAGCATGTCCCTGTGCCCCTTACAGCCGGTACCACTGTTGCCGTGGTTACTGCTGCATGCCTTCCCTCAGCCACCCATTGGCCCATCCGGCTAGCTGTCCACCTGCTGCAGCTGCTATAGAGCCCTGGGAGAACCCTGGTCCTGTGGTCTCCCTACCCCAGAGAGACTTCTCCACACCCAGCCTGAGACGGTGACACTCCCCTGTGTCTGCACAGCCAGTCAGCCAGTCAGCCAGCTACGGCTCACTCCTGGCTTACTCACTCTCTCACACACACACGCTAGCTCCATCCATCTGTGTGCTGTGAGCTGCAATGCAAGCACACGCGCCTGTGTTTAGAAGTGTGTGTGTGTGTGTGTGTGGAGACTGAGGAGCAGAATGACTAGAAGGAGGGAGGAAAGAGAGAGAGTGAGAGGGAGGGGTGAAAGCGGAGAGACAGAGGCTTACCTCCTGTCCCCCTCCTCGGGTCTCCCCCCTCCCCTGGCCGATGCGGAGGGGCTGGCCACTGTGACGACACTCTCTGAGCACCAGCACCTCCTGGCCCGCTCCCGCAGACATACACGGACTGCCTCGTCACTGTGGGCCTGGAGGGAGGGAGGGAGGGAGGGTGGGAGGGGGGAGGGAGGTAGGGGGGAGGGAGGGAGGAGCATAATCACTAAGGAGATTCCCTGTCTTTTCTTTTCCTCTCACCACATCCCACTGATTTCCATCACAATAGCCCTGTCACATCCAGTCCTCTGAATGAAAGACCCTCTCCATAGATTACAATAATCATTCATTCATTTTTTATCAGTAAACCCCAGTCAGGAATTGTATTTACAATCAAACGAAAGCATATTTTAATGAACAATTGTTCTTTAGAGGATATGAATGCTGTTTAGACCATGATTTATCTATCTGCCTTCCGTAACACTTTGGATGTGTTTTATGAGGAGCAGGTCTTAGTGTGGAGTAAAAACACTGGCTTTGAAGGGTTTGCTGTTGGCCTCAGAGGAGACAGTTCTGGGTTTTCTAATGTCACCCTGTGTGCTCTGTGTGAGGGTTTCATAAGGAAGAGAGATAGGGACTGGTGCAGAAGACACGTTCACACACAGGAACACACACACACACACACACACACACACACACACACACACACACACACACACACACACACACACACACACACACACACACCGCGACGGCAATGTCACTTAATCACCAGAGTGTTATCAATCTTTCCCAGCCTTCAGGCACATAGGGAAAACACTTAACTGGTCATCTCTCTCTCTCTCACTCCATCCCCCCTTCACTGCCCCCTCTCTTTCCACCCACACAGGAACAACAAACTCCTCTGCTGTGAATGCCTGTCCTCTGGCCACCCAGTCTCATGTAGTCATGGGTCAAGGATAGCAGTTTAACCCACTGAGACAATTACCACAACAACAACTACAATCTATGACTGTTCCTCACATAGAGCAGAATAAGTTGTGAAGCAACATCAATTACTATACAGTACATCATGTATATTCAGTAGTAGTCAGATTATGCAGTCCACTCACTCTGTGGGAATACCCATGGGTTGAATTGGGATATTGTAGTAGTAACTGTCCCAGATAATGGTGTTAAATAATATTACGAGGTTATTGCTAGTGTCGCTCTAGATTAGACTAAGAGACTAAGAGGCAATGAAAGTGTGTGTGTGTGTGTGTGTGTGTGTGTGTGTGTGTGTGTGTGTGTGTGTGTGTGCTGTGTCGTTTTTTTCCCCTTAAGTCCTAATCAAGAGTGCATTATCTGTATCAATACCATTGGTTCAATAAGACAATAATGTGTTGAAGGGTGTGTAAATCAGAAAGAGAGTTACATCACCACTATAATCTGCATAGAGGGTTTAACACCGGCACCAATGCAGACGAAGGGGAAGTAACTAATTGAACCAATTAGGCCGGGGGATATTGGCTGGAGTGGAAACCGAGGGACACATGAAGGCCCTTTTAGGAATCGAGGTTGGGATGATGTGCAAGAGAAGTGTAGTGGGGAGTTGTGGGAACTGGGAAAAGGAAGTCACATTCAAGCATTTGCAGCTGTTTGGGTCATAACTGGACAAACACAAACACAAACACAAACGGATGCATAAATACCAGATGGAAATCACTATTCAGTTACCTCAGAGAGCATTAGGGATTAGTAGAGGGAGTGGATGAATACTGGAAAACGAATACATAAACACACAAACATAGTATTCTTAAACAAAATAGCCTGTAAAGGTGATTGTAATGGACCTGTAATGGTGATTGTAATGGACCTGTAATGGTGATTGTAATGGACCTGTAATGGTGATTGTAATGGTGATTGTAATGGACCTGTAATGGTGATTGTAATGGTGATTGTAATGGTGATTGTAATGGACCTGTAATGGTGATTGTAATGGACCTGTAATGGTGATTGTAATGGTGATTGTAATGGTGATTGTAATGGTGATTGTAATGGTGATTGTAATGGACCTGTAATGGTGATTGTAATGGACCTGTAATGGTGATTGTAATGGACCTTTAATGGTGATTGTAATGGACCTGTAATGGTGATTATAAAGGACCTGTAATGGTGATTGTAATGGACCTGTAATGGTGATTGTAATGGACCTGTAATGGTGATTGTAATGGTCATTGTAATGGACCTGTAATGGTGATTGTAATGGTGATTGTAATGGACCTGTAATGGTGATTGTAATGGTGATTGTAATGGACCTCTAATGGTGATTGTAATGGTGATTGTAATGGACCTGTAAAGGTGATTGTAATGGTGATTGTAATGGACCTGTAATGGTGATTGTAATGGACCTGTAATGGTGATTGTAATGGACCTGTAATGGTGATTGTAATGGTGATTGTAATGGACCTGTAATGGTGATTGTAATGGACCTGTAATGGTGATTGTAATGGACCTGTAATGGTGATTGTAATGGACCTGTAATGGTGATTGTAATGGTGACCTGTAATTGTAATGGACCTGTAATGGTGATTGTAATGGACCTGTAATGGTGATTGTAATGGACCTGTAATGGTGATTGTAATGGACCTGTAATGGACCTGTGATTGTAATGGACCTGTAATGGTGATTGTAATGGACCTGTAATGGTGATTGTAATGGACCTGTAATGGTGATTGTAATGGACCTGTAATGGTGATTGTAATGGACCTTTAATGGTGATTGTAATGGACCTGTAATGGTGATTATAAAGGACCTGTAATGGTGATTGTAATGGTGATTGTAAAGGACCTGTAATGGTGATTGTAATGGACATGTAATGGTGATTGTAATGGACCTGTAATGGTGATTGTAATGGACCTGTAATGGTGATTGTAATGGACCTTTAATGGTGATTGTAATGGACCTGTAATGGTGATTATAAAGGACCTGTAATGGTGATTGTAATGGACCTGTAATGGTGATTGTAATGGACCTTTAATGGTGATTGTAATGGTGATTGTAATGGACCTGTAATGGTGATTGTAATGGACCTGTAATGGTGATTGTAATTGTGATTGTAATGGACCTCTAATGGTGATGATTGTAATGGTGATTGTAATGGACCTGTAATGGTGATTGTAATGGACCTGTAATGGTGATTGTAATGGACCTTTAATGGTGATTGTAATGGACCTGTAATGGTGATTGTAATGGACCTGTAATGGTGATTGTAATGGACCTGTAATTGTAATGGACCTGTAATGGTGATTGTAATGGTGATTGTAATGGACCTGTAATGGTGATTGTAATGGACCTGTAATGGTGATTGTAATGGACCTGTAATGGTGATTGTAATTGTGATTGTAATGGACCTGTAATGGTGATTGTAATGGTGGACCTGTAATGGTGATTGTAATGGACCTGTAATGGTGATTGTAATGGACCTGTAATGGTGATTGTAAAGGACCTGTAATGGTGATTGTAATGGATTGTAATGGGATTGTAATGTGACCTGTAATGGTGATTGTAATGGTGATTGTAATGGACCTGTAATGGTGATTGTAATGGTGATTGTAATTTAATGGTGATTGTAATGGACCTGTAATGGTGATTGTAATGGACCTGTAATGGTGATTGTAATTGTGATAATGGACCTCTAATGGTGATTGTAATGGTGATTGTAATGGACCTGTAATGGTGATTGTAATGGACCTGTAATGGTGATTGTAATGGACCTGTAATGGTGATTGTAATGGTGATCTGTAATGGTGATTGTAATGGACCTTTAATGGTGATTGTAATGGACCTGTAATGGTGATTGTAATGGACCTGTAATGGTGATTGTAATGGACCTGTAATGGTGATAATGGACCAATGGTGATTGTAATGGACCTGTAATGGTGATTGTAATGGACCTGTAATGGTGATTGTAATGGACCTGTAATGGTGATTGTAATTGTGATTGTAATGGACCTCTAATGGTGATTGTAATGGACCTGTAATGGTGATTGTAATGGACCTGTAATGGTGATTGTAATGGACCTGTAATGGTGATTGTAATGGTGATTGTAATGGACCTGTAATGGTGATTGTAATGGTGATTGTAATGGACCTGTAATGGTGATTGTAATGGACCTGTAATGGTGATTGTAATTGTGATTGTAATGGACCTCTAATGGTGATTGTAATGGTGTAATGGACCTGTAATGGTGATTGTAATGGACCTGTAATGGTGATTGTAATGGACCTGTAATGGTGATTGTAAAGGACCTGTAATGGTGATTGTAAAGGACCTGTAATGGTGATTGTAATGGACCTGTAATGGTGATTGTAATGGACCTGTAATGGTGATTGTAATGGTGATTGTAATGGACCTGTAATGGTGATTGTAAAGGACCTGTAATGGTGATTGTAATGGACCTGTAATGGTGATTGTAATGGACCTGTAATGGTGATTGTAATGGACCTGTAATGGTGATTGTAATGGTGATTGTAATGGACCTGTAATGGTGATTGTAATGGACCTGTAATGGTGATTGTAATGGACCTGTAATGGTGATTGTAATGGTGATAGGTGATTGTAATGGACCTGTAATGGTGATTGTAAAGGTGATTGTAATGGACCTCTAATGGTGATTGTAATGGACCTGTAATGGTGATTGTAATGGACCTGATAATGGTGATTGTAATGGACCTGTAAAGGTGATTGTAAAGGACCTGTAATGGTGATTGTAATGGACCTGGACCTGTAATGGTGATTATAATGGACCTGTAATGGTGATTGGACCTGTAATGGTGATTGTAAAGGTGATTGTAATGGACCTGTAATGGTGATTGTAAAGGACCTGTAATGGTGATTGTAATGGACCTGTAATGGTGATTGTAATGGTGATTGTAATGGATTGTAATGGTGATTGTAATGGACCTGTAATGGTGATTGTAATGGACCTGTAATGGTGATTGTAATGGACCTGTAATGGTGATTGTAATGGACCTGTAATGGTGATTGTAATGGACCTGTAATGGTGATTGTAAAGGTGATTGTAATGGACCTGTAATGGTGATTTGTAATGGTGATTGTAATGGACCTGTAATGGTGATTGTAATGGACCTGTAATGTGATTGTAATGGACCTGTAATGGTGATTGTGTAATGGACCTGTAATGGTGATTGTAATGGACCTGTAATGGTGATTTAATGGTGATTGTAATGGACCTGTAATGGTGATTGTAATGGACCTGTAATGGTGATTGTAAATGGACCTGTAATGGTGATTGTAATGGACCTGTAATGGTGATTGTAATGGACCTGTAATGGTGATTGTAATGGACCTGTAATGGTGGTGATTGTAATGGTGATTGTAATGGACCTGTAATGGTGATTGTAATGGTGATTGTAATGGACCTGTAATGGTGATTGTAATGGTGATTGTAATGGCCCTGTAATGGACCTGTGGTGATTGTAAAGGATTGTAATGGTGATTGTAATGGACCTGTAATGGTGATTGTAATGGTGATTGTAATGGACCTGTAATGGTGATTGTAATGGACCTGTAATGGTGATTGTAATGGACTGTAATGATTGTGATTGTAAAGGACCTGTAATGGTGATTGTAATGGACCTGTAATGGTGATTGTAATGGACCTGTAATGGTGATTGTAATGGACCTGTATCGGTGATTGTAAAGGATTGTAATGGTGATTGTAATGGTGATTGTAATGGTGATTGTAATGGACTTGTAATGGTGATTGTAATGGACCTGTAATGGGTGATTGTAATGTGATTGTAATGACCTCTAATAGTGATTGTATGGTGATTGTAATGGACCTGTAAGACCTGTAATGGTGATTGTAATGGACCTGTAATGGTGATTGTAATGGACCTGTAATGGTGATTGTGTAATGGTGATAATGGACCTGTAATGGTGATTGTAATGGACCTGTAATGGTGATTGTAATGGACCTGTAATGGTGATTGTAATGGACCTGTAATGGTGATTGTAATGTGATTGTAATGGTGATTGACCTGTAATGGTGATTGTAAAGGACCTGTAATGGTGATTGTAAAGGACCTGTAATGGTGATTGTAATGGACCTGTAATGGTGATTGTAATGGACCTGTAATGGTGATTGTAATGGACCTGTAATGGTGATTGTAATGGACCTGTAATGGTGATTGTAATGGTGATTGTAATGGACCTGTAATGGTGATTGTAAGGACCTGTAATGGTGATTGTAATGACCTGTAATGGTGATTGTAATGGTGATGGACCTGTAATGGTGATTGTAAAGGACCTGTAATGGTGATTGTAATGGTGATTGTAATGGACCTGTAATGGTGATTGTAATGGACCTGTAATGGTGATTGTAATGGACCTGTGATTGTAATGGTGATTGTAATGGACCTGTAATGGTGATTGTAAAGGACCTGTAATGGTGATTGTAATGGACCTGTAATGGTGATTGTAATGGACCTGTAATGGTGATTGTAATGGACCTGTAATGGTGATTGTAATGGTGATTGTAATGGACCTGTAATGGTGATTGTAATGGTGATTGTAATGGACCTGTAATGGTGATTGTAATGGGTGATTGTAATGGACCTGTAATGGTGATTGTAATGGACCTGTGATGGACCTGTAAAGGTGATTGTAATGGACCTGTAAAGGTGATTGTAATGGACCTGTAATGGTGATTGTAATGGTGATTGTAATGGACCTGTAATGGTGATTGTAATGGACCTGTAATGGTGATTGTAATGGTGATTGTAATGGACCTGTAATGGTGATTGTAAAGGACCTGTAATGGTGATTGTAATGGACCTGTAATGGTGATTGTAAAGGACCTGTAATGGTGATTGTAAAGGACCTGTAATGGTGATTGTAAAGGACCTGTAATGGTGATTGTAATGGACCTGTAATGGTGATTGTAATGGACCTGTAATGGTGATTGTAAAGGTGATTGTAATGGACCTGTAAATGTGATTGTAATGGACCTGTAATGGTGATTGTAAAGGACCTGTAATGGTGATTGTAAAGGACCTGTAATGGTGATTGTAATGGACCTGTAATGGTGATTGTAATGGACCTGTAATGGTGATTGTAATGGACCTGTAATGGTGATTGTAATGGTGATTGTAATGGACCTGTAATGGTGATTGTAAAGGACC
This sequence comes from Oncorhynchus nerka, assembly GCF_034236695.1. Classification (NCBI taxonomy): domain Eukaryota; kingdom Metazoa; phylum Chordata; class Actinopteri; order Salmoniformes; family Salmonidae; genus Oncorhynchus; species Oncorhynchus nerka. The sequence continues at coordinate 15,486,088 of NC_088409.1, read as the reverse complement.
TGTAATGGTGATTATAAAGGACCTGTAATGGTGATTGTAATGGACCTGTAATGGTGATTGTAATGGTGATTGTAATGGCCCTGTAATGGTGATTGTAATGGTGATTGTAATGGACCTGTAATGGTGATTGTAATGGACCTGTAATGGTGATTGTAATGGTGATTGTAAAGGACCTGTAATGGTGATTGTAATGGACCTGTAAAGGTGATTGTAATGGTGATTGTAATGGACCTGTAATGGTGATTGTAATGGACCTGTAATGGTGATTGTAATGGACCTGTAATGGTGATTGTAATGGACCTGTAATGGTGATTGTAATGGACCTGTAAAGGTGATTGTAATGGACCTGTAATGGTGATTGTAATGGTGATTGTAATGGACCTGTAATGGTGATTGTAAAGGACCTGTAATGGTGATTGTAAATGACCTGTAATGGTGATTGTAATGGACCTGTAATGGTGATTGTAAAGGACCTGTAATGGTGATTGTAATGGACCTGTAAAGGTGATTGTAATGGACCTGTAATGGTGATTGTAATGGTGATTGTAATGGACCTGTAATGGTGATTGTAAAGGACCTGTAATGGTGATTGTAAATGACCTGTAATGGTGATTGTAATGGACCTGTAATGGTGATTGTAAAGGACCTGTAATGGTGATTGTAATGGTGATTGTAATGGACCTGTAATGGTGATTGTAATGGACCTGTAATGGTGATTGTAATGGACCTGTAATGGTGATTGTAATGGACCTGTAATGGTGATTGTAATGGTGATTGTAATGGACCTGTAATGGTGATTGTAAAGGACCTGTAATGGTGATTGTAATGGTGATTGTAATGGACCTGTAATGGTGATTGTAATGGACCTGTAATGGTGATTGTAATGGACCTGTAATGGTGATTGTAATGGACCTGTAATGGTGATTGTAATGGTGATTGTAATGGACCTGTAATGGTGATTGTAAAGGACCTGTAATGGTGATTGTAATGGACCTGTAATGGTGATTGTAATGGACCTGTAATGGTGATTGTAATGGACCTGTAATGGTGATTGTAATTGTGATTGTAATGGACCTCTAATGGTGATTGTAATGGTGATTGTAATGGACCTGTAAAGGTGATTGTAATGGTGATTGTAATGGACCTGTAATGGTGATTGTAATGGACCTGTAATGGTGATTGTAATGGACCTGTAATGGTGATTGTAATGGACCTGTAATGGTGATTGTAAAGGACCTGTAATGGTGATTGTAAAGGACCTGTAATGGTGATTGTAAAGGACCTGTAATGGTGATTGTAAAGGACCTGTAATGGTGATTGTAAAGGACCTGTAATGGTGATTGTAATGGACCTGTAATGGTGATTGTAATAGCCTGTAATGGTGATTGTAAAGGTGATTGTAATGGACCTGTAAATGTGATTGTAATGGACCTGTAATGGTGATTGTAAAGGACCTGTAATGGTGATTGTAAAGGACCTGTAATGGTGATTGTAATGGACCTATAATGGTGATTGTAATGGACCTGTAAAGGTGATTGTAATGGACCTGTAATGGTGATTGTAATGGTGATTGTAATGGACCTGTAATGGTGATTGTAAAGGACCTGTAATGGTGATTATAAAGGACCTGTAATGGTGATTGTAATGGACCTGTAATGGTGATTGTAATGGACCTGTAATGGTGATTGTAATGGTGATTGTAATGGCCCTGTAATGGTGATTGTAATGGTGATTGTAATGGACCTGTAATGGTGATTGTAATGGACCTGTAATGGTGATTGTAATTGTGATTGTAATGGACCTCTAATGGTGATTGTAATGGTGATTGTAATGGACCTGTAAAGGTGATTGTAATGGTGATTGTAATGGACCTGTAATGGTGATTGTAATGGACCTGTAATGGTGATTGTAATGGACCTGTAATGGTGATTGTAATGGACCTGTAATGGTGATTGACCTGTAATGGTGATTGTAATGGACCTGTAATGGTGATTGTAATGGACCTGTAAAGGTGATTGTAATGGACCTGTAATGGTGATTGTAATGGTGATTGTAATGGACCTGTAATGGTGATTGTAAAGGACCTGTAATGGTGATTGTAAATGACCTGTAATGGTGATTGTAATGGACCTGTAATGGTGATTGTAAAGGACCTGTAATGGTGATTGTAATGGACCTGTAATGGTGATTGTAATGGTGATTGTAATGGACCTGTAAAGGTGATTGTAATGGACCTGTAATGGTGATTGTAATGGTGATTGTAATGGACCTGTAATGGTGATTGTAAAGGACCTGTAATGGTGATTGTAAATGACCTGTAATGGTGATTGTAATGGACCTGTAATGGTGATTGTAAAGGACCTGTAATGGTGATTGTAAAGGACCTGTAATGATGATTGTAAAGGACCTGTAATGGTGATTGTAATGGACCTGTAATGGTGATTGTAATGGACCTGTAATGGTGATTGTAATGGACCTGTAATGGTGATTGTAATGGTGATTGTAATGGACCTATAATGGTGATTGTAATGGACCTGTAATGGTGATTGTAATGGACCTGTAATGGTGATTGTAATGGACCTGTAATGGTGATTGTAATGGACCTGTAATGGTGATTGTAAAGGTGATTGTAATGGACCTGTAAAGGTGATTGTAATGGACCTGTAATGGTGATTGTAAAGGACCTGTAATGGTGATTGTAATGGACCTGTAAAGGTGATTGTAATGGACCTGTAATGGTGATTGTAAAGGACCTGTAATGGTGATTGTAATGGACCTGTAATGGTGATTGTAATGGACCTGTAATGGTGATTGTAATGGACCTGTAATGGTGATTGTAATGGATTGTAATGGTAATGGTGATTGTAATGGTGATTGTAATGGACCTGTAAAGGTGATTGTAATGGTGATTGTAATGGACCTGTAATGGTGATTGTAATGGACCTGTAATGGTGATTGTAATGGACCTGTAATGGTGATTGTAATGGACCTGTAATGGTGATTGTAATGGTGATTGTAATGGACCTGTAATGGTGATTGTAAAGGACCTGTAATGGTGATTGTAATGGTGATTGTAAAGGACCTGTAATGGTGATTGTAATGGACCTGTAATGGTGATTGTAAAGGATTGTAATGGTGATTGTAATGGACCTGTAATGGTGATTGTAATGGACCTGTAATGGTGATTGTAATGGTGATTATAAAGGACCTGTAATGGTGATTGTAATGGACCTGTAATGGTGATTGTGATTGTAATGGACCTGTAATGGTGATTGTAATGTGATTGTAATGGACCTGTAATGGTGATTGTAATGGACCTGTAATGGTGATTGTAATGGACCTGTAATGGTGATTGTAATGGACCTGTAATGGTGATTAATGGTGATTGTAATGGTGATGATTGTAATGGACCTGTAATGGTGATTGTAATGGACCTGTAATGGTGATTGTAAGGACCTGTAATGGTGATTGTAATGGACCTGTAATGGTGATTGTAATGGACCTGTAATGGTGATTGTAATGGACCTGTAATGGTGATTGTAATGGACCTGTAATGGTGATTGTAATGGTGATTGTAATGGACCTGTAATGGTGATTGTAAAGGACCTGTAATGGTGATTGTAATGGACCTGTAATGGTGATTGTAATGGACCTGTAATGGTGATTGTAATGGACCTGTAATGGTGATTGTAATGGTGATTGTAATGGACCTGTAATGGTGATTGTAATGGACCTGTAATGGTGATTGTAATGGTGATTGTAATGGACCTGTAATGGTGATTGTAATGGACCTGTAATGGTGATTGTAATGGTGATTGTAATGGACCTGTAATGGTGATTGTAATGGTGATTGTAATGGACCTGTAATGGTGATTGTAATGGATTGTGATTGTAATGGATTGTAATGGTGATTGTAATGGACCTGTAATGGTGATTGTAATGGACCTGTAATGGTGATTGTAATGGTGATTGTAATGGTGATTGTAAAGGACCTGTAATGGTGATTGTAATGGACCTGTAATGGTGATTGTAATGGACCTGTAATGGTGATTGTAATGGACCTGTAATGATTGATTGTAATGGACCTGTGATTGTAATGGAATGGTGATTGTAATGGACCTGTAATGGTGATTGTAATGGTGATTGTAATGGACCTGTAATGGTGATTGTAATGGACCTGTAATGGTGATTGTAATGGTGATTGTAATGGACCTGTAATGGTGATTGTAATGGACCTGTAATGGTGATTGTAATGGACCTGTAATGGTGATTGTAATGGACCTGTAATGGTGATTGTAATGGACCTGTAATGGTGATTGTAATGGACCTGTAATGGTGATTGTAAATGGACCTGTAATGGTGATTGTAATGGACCTGTAATGGTGATTGTAATGGACCTGTAATGGTGATTGTAATGGACCTGTAATGGTGATTGTAATGGACCTGTAATGGTGATTGTAATGGACCTGTAATGGTGATTGTAAAGGACCTGTAATGGTGATTGTAAATGGACCTGTAATGGTGATTGTAATGGACCTGTAATGGTGATTGTAATGGACCTGTAATGGTGATTGTAATGGACCTGTAATGATGATTGTAAAGGACCTGTAATGGTGATTGTAATGGACCTGTAATGGTGATTGTAATGGACCTGTAATGGTGATTGTAATGGACCTGTAATGGTGATTGTAATGGTGATTGTAATGGATTGTAAAGGGACCTGTAATGGTGATTGTAATGGACCTGTAATGGTGATTGTAATGGACCTGTAATGGTGATTGTAATGGACCTGTAATGGTGATTGTAATGGACCTGTAATGGTGATTGTAAAGGTGATTGTAATGGACCTGTAATGGTGATTGTAATGGACCTGTAATGGTGATTGTAAAGGACCTGTAATGGTGATTGTAATGGACCTGTAAAGGTGATTGTAATGGACCTGTAATGGTGATTGTAAAGGACCTGTAATGGTGATTGTAATGGACCTGTAATGGTGATTGTAATGGACCTGTAATGGTGATTGTAATGGACCTGTAATGGTGATTGTAATTGTGATTGTAATGGACCTCTAATGGTGATTGTAATGGTGATTGTAATGGACCTGTAAAGGTGATTGTAATGGTGATTGTAATGGACCTGTAATGGTGATTGTAATGGACCTGTAATGGTGATTGTAATGGACCTGTAATGGTGATTGTAATGGACCTGTAATGGTGATTGTAAAGGACCTGTAATGGTGATTGTAAAGGACCTGTAATGGTGATTGTAAAGGACCTGTAATGGTGATTGTAAAGGACCTGTAATGGTGATTGTAAAGGACCTGTAATGGTGATTGTAATGGACCTGTAATGGTGATTGTAAAGGTGATTGTAATGGACCTGTAAATGTGATTGTAATGGACCTGTAATGGTGATTGTAAAGGACCTGTAATGGTGATTGTAAAGGACCTGTAATGGTGATTGTAATGGACCTATAATGGTGATTGTAATGGACCTGTAAAGGTGATTGTAATGGACCTGTAATGGTGATTGTAATGGTGATTGTAATGGACCTGTAATGGTGATTGTAAAGGACCTGTAATGGTGATTATAAAGGACCTGTAATGGTGATTGTAATGGACCTGTAATGGTGATTGTAATGGACCTGTAATGGTGATTGTAATGGTGATTGTAATGGCCCTGTAATGGTGATTGTAATGGTGATTGTAATGGACCTGTAATGGTGATTGTAATGGACCTGTAATGGTGATTGTAATTGTGATTGTAATGGACCTCTAATGGTGATTGTAATGGTGATTGTAATGGACCTGTAAAGGTGATTGTAATGGTGATTGTAATGGACCTGTAATGGTGATTGTAATGGACCTGTAATGGTGATTGTAATGGACCTGTAATGGTGATTGTAATGGACCTGTAATGGTGATTGTAATGGACCTGTAATGGTGATTGTAATGGACCTGTAATGGTGATTGTAATGGACCTGTAATGGTGATGGACCTGTAATGGTGATAATGGACCTGTAATGGTGATTGTAATGGACCTGTAATGGTGATTGTAAAGGACCTGTAATGGTGATTGTAATGGACCTGTAATGGTGATTGTAATGGACCTGTAATGGTGATTGTAATGGACCTGTAAAGGTGATTGTAATGGACCTGTAATGGTGATTGTAATGGTGATTGTAATGGACCTGTAATGGTGATTGTAATGGACCTGTAATGGTGATTGTAAAGGACCTGTAATGGTGATTGTAAATGGACCTGTAATGGTGATTGTAATGGACCTGTAATGGTGATTGTAATGGACCTGTAATGGTGATTGTAATGGTGAAATGGACCTGTAATGGTGATTGTAATGGACCTGTAATGGTGATTGTAAAGGACCTGTAATGGTGATTGTAATGGACCTGTAATGGTGATTGTAATGGACCTGTAATGGTGATTGATTGATTAATGGACCTGTAATGGTGATTGTAATGGTGATTGTAATGGACCTGTAATGGTGATTGTAAAGGACCTGTAATGGTGATTGTAATGGACCTGTAAAGGTGATTGTAATGGACCTGTAATGGTGATTGTAATGGTGATTGGACCTGTAATGGTGATTGTAAATGGACCTGTAATGGTGATTGTAATGGTGATTGTAATGGACCTGTAATGGTGATTGTAAATGGACCTGTAATGTGATTGTAATGGACCTGTAATGGTGATTGTAATGGACCTGTAATGGTGATTGTAAAACCTGTAATGGTGATTGTAATGGACCTGTAATGGTGATGGACCTGTAATGGTGATTGTAATGGACCTGTAATGGTGATTGTAAAGGACCTGTAATGGTGATTGTAATGGACCTGTAATGGTGATTGTAATGGACCTGTAATGGTGATTGTAATGGTGATTGTAATGGACCCTGTAATGGTGATTGTAATGGACCTGTAATGGTGATTGTAATGGACCTGTAATGGTGATTGTAATGGACCTGTAATGGTGATTGTAATGGACCTGTAATGGTGATTGTAATGGACCTGTAATGGTGATTGTAAAGGACCTGTAATGGTGATTGTAATGGACCTGTAATGGTGATTGTAAAGGACCTGTAATGGTGATAAAGGTGATTGTAATGGACCTGTAATGGTGATTGTAATGGACCTGTAATGGTGATTGTAAAGGTGATTGTAATGGACCTGTAAAGGTGATTGTAATGGACCTGTAATGGTGATTGTAATGGTGATTGTAATGGACCTGTAATGGTGATTGTAATGGACCTGTAATGGTGATTGTAATGGACCTGTAAAGGTGATTGTAATGGACCTGTAATGGTGATTGTAATGGTGATTGTAATGGACCTGTAATGGTGATTGTAAAGGACCTGTAATGGTGATTGTAAAGGACCTGTAATGGTGATTGTAATGGACCTGTAATGGTGATTGTAATGGACCTGTAATGGTGATTGTAATGGACCTGTAATGGTGATTGTAATGGTGATTGTAATGGACCTGTAATGGTGATTGTAATGGACCTGTAATGGTGATTGTAATGGTGATTGTAATGGACCTCTAATGGTGATTGTAATGGTGATTGTAATGGACCTGTAAAGGTGATTGTAATGGTGATTGTAATGGACCTGTAATGGTGATTGTAAAGGACCTGTAATGGTGATTGTAATGGACCTGTAATGGTGATTGTAATGGACCTGTAATGGTGATTGTAATGGACCTGTAATGGTGATTGTAATGGACCTGTAATGGTGATTGTAATGGACCTGTAATGGTGATTGTAATGGACCTGTAATGGTGATTGTAATGGTGATTGTAATGGACCTGTAATGGTGATTGTAATGGACCTGTAAAGGTGATTGTAATGGACCTGTAATGGTGATTGTAATGGTGATTGTAATGGACCTGTAATGGTGATTGTAAAGGACCTGTAATGGTGATTGTAAATGACCTGTAATGGTGATTGTAATGGACCTGTAATGGTGATTGTAAAGGACCTGTAATGGTGATTGTAAAGGACCTGTAATGGTGATTGTAATGGTGATTGTAATGGACCTATAATGGTGATTGTAATGGACCTGTAAAGGTGATTGTAATGGACCTGTAATGGTGATTGTAATGGTGATTGTAATGGTGACTGTAATGGTGATTGTAATGGACCTGTAATGGTGATTGTAATGGACCTGTAATGGTGATTGTAATGGACCTGTAATGGTGATTGTAATGGACCTGTAATGGTGATGGTGATTGTAATGGACCTGTGATTGTAATGGACCTGTAATGGTGATTGTAATGGTGATTGTAATGGACCTGTAATGGTGATTGTAATGGACCTGTAATGGTGATTGTAATGGTGATTGTAATGGACCTGTAATGGTGATTGTAAAGGACCTGTAATGGTGATTGTAATGGACCTGTAATGGTGATTGTAATGGACCTGTAATGGTGATTGTAATGGACCTGTAATGGTGATTGTAATGGTGATTGTAATGGACCTGTAATGGTGATTGACCTAAATTGGGACCTGTAATGGTGATTGTAATGGACCTGTAATGGTGATTGTAATGGACCTGTAATGGTGATTGTAATGGACCTGTAATGGTGATTGTAATGGACCTGTAATGGTGATTGTAATGGACCTGTAATTAATGGTGATTGTAATGGACCTGTAATGGTGATTGTAATGGACCTGTGATTGTAAGGTGATTGTAATGGACCTGTAATGGTGATTGTAAGGACCTGTAATGGTGATTGTAATGGACCTGTAATGGTGATTGTAAAGGACCTGTAATGGTGATTGTAAAGGACCTGTAATGGTGATTGTAATGGACCTAAATGGTGATTGTAATGGTGATTGTAATGGACCTGTAATGGTGATGGACCTGTAATGGTGATTGTAATGGACCTGTAATGGATTGATTGTAATGGTGATTGTAATGGACCTGTAATGGTGATTGTAATGGTGATTGTAATGGACCTGTAATGGTGATTGTAATGGACCTGTAATGGTGATTGTAATGGACCTGTAATGGTGATTGTAATGGACCTGTAATGGTGATTGTAATGGACCTGTAATGGTGATTGTAATGGACCTGTAAAGGTGATTATAATGGACCTGTAATGGTGATTGTACGGTGATTGTAATGGACCTGTAATGGTGATTGTAAAGGACCTGTAATGGTGATTGTAAATGACCTGTAATGGTGATTGTAATGGACCTGTAATGGTGATTGTAAATGACCTGTAATGGTGATTGTAACGGACCTGTAAATGATTGTAAAGGACCTGTAATGGTGATTGTAATGGACCTATAATGGTGATTGTAATGGACCTGTAAAGGTGATTGTAATGGACCTGTAATGGTGATTGTAATGGTGATTGTAATGGACCTGTAATGGTGATTGTAAAGGACCTGTAATGGTGATTGTAATGGTGATTGTAATGGACCTGTAATGGTGATTGTAATGGTGATTGTAATGGACCTGTAATGGTGATTGTAAAGGACCTGTAATGGTGATTGTAATGGACCTGTAATGGTGATTGTAATGGACCTGTAATGGTGATTGTAAAGGACCTGTAATGGTGATTAAAGGACCTGTAATGGTGATTGTAAAGGACCTGTAATGGTTAGTAAAGTACCAGTAGTGATTTAATAGACTGTTTGTAGAGTGATTCTATATCTCTCCTCCATTCCATCTCATTATTTCTCTCATCGGATATCTGAACATGTCAGCTTTGCAAGCAGCCATGCATGATGATTTCTGACAAGTATACAGTTTGCATAATAAACCAATTAAATTAATGATTTGAAGCATTTGACAGTAAAGATGGTGATATTTAGGCAGTAGATACAGAGACAGAATAGTACCCTATTCCCTGTACAGTGCACTACTTTTGACCAGAGGCCTATGGGTGGGGGGATGGGAATAGGGTGCCATTTTGGGATGCACATTATTAATAGGTGGAGAATACAGTAGATTCAGAGCACAACAGATTAATAGATAGTAGAGCAGATTAATAGTAGAGTACAGTAGATTAATAGATGGTAGAATACAATAGATTAATAGATGGTAGAGTACAGTAGATTAGAGTACAGTAGATTAATTGTAGAGTACAGTAGATCAATAGACAGCAGAGTACAGTAGATAATACGTAGTAGAGTACAGTAGATCAATAGATGGTAGAATACAATAGATTAATAGATGGTAGAGTACAGTAGATTAATAGATGGTAGAATACAACATATTAATAGATAGTAGAGTACAGTAGATTAATAGATGGTAGAGTACAGTAGATTAATAGGTGGTAGAGTACAGCAGATTAACAGGTGGTAGAGGTACAGTAGTACAGGTGGCAGAGTACAATAGATTAATAGGTGATTAATAGATCAGGTGATGGAATACAATAGATTAACAGATGGCAGAGCACAGCAGATTAATAGGTGGTAGAGCACAGTAGATTAATAGGTGATGGAGTACAGCAGATTAGATAGAACACAACAGTAGAGATTACAGTAGATTAATAGATGGTAGAGTACAGTAGATGAATAGGTGATGGAGTACAGTAGATTAATAGATGGTAGAGTACAGTAGATTAATAGATGGTAATACAATAGATTAATAGGTGGTAGAGTACAGCAGACACAGTGGGGAGCAGATATAGACGGTAGAGCACAGCATGATCCTGTACAGCAGATTATAGATTAGAGACAGTAGACATAGACAGCAAAATACAAACGTAGAGTACAATAGATTAATAGATAGTAGAGTACAGTAGAAGATTACTAGATTCAGTTACAGCAGATCAACAGGCAGAGCACAGTATCAACAGGCAGAGCACAGCAGTAGAGCAGAGCAACAGTGGATGAATACTTCTGCTGAGATACTGGCAGATAACAGAAGCAGAGCACAAACAATAGTATTCAGCAGATTTCAACAAAACAGATCACCAGATTTGCAGAGGTTAAGATTAGGTACGGACCAGATTAATGGTGATTGTAGATAGTAGGTACAGTAGATTAATAGGTGATGGAGTACAGTAGATTAATAGATGGTAGAATACCTAGATTAATAGATGCAGATTGATGAATGGTGATTGTATAGGTGGTAGAGTACAGTAGATTAATAGGTAGAGTACAGTAGATTAATAGATGGTAGAGTACAGTAGAGCTTAATAGGTGGTAGAGTACAGTAGATTAATAGGTGGTAGAGCAAGGTAGATTAATAGATGGTGAGTACAGTAGATTAATAGGTAGAGTATAGATTAATAGGTGGTAGAGTACAGTAGATTAATAGGTGGTAGAGTACAGTAGATTAATAGGTGGTAGAGTACAGTAGATTAATAGGTGGTAGAGTACAGTAGATTAATAGATGGTAGAGTACAGTAGATTAATAGGTGATGGATATAGGTGCAGCTGTTTGGGTCATAACTGGACAAACACAAACACAAACACAAACGGATGCATAAATACCAGATGGAAATCACTATTCAGTTACCTCAGAGAGCATTAGGGATTAGTAGAGGGAGTGGATGAATACTGGAAAACGAATACATAAACACACAAACATAGTATTCTTCAACAAAATATCCTGTAAAGGTGATTGTAATGGACCTGTAATGGTGATTGTAATGGACCTGTAATGGTGATTGTAAAGGACCTGTAATGGTGATTGTAAAGGACCTGTAATGGTGATTGTAAAGGACCTGTAATGGTGATTGTAATGGACCTGTAATGGTGATTGTAAAGGACCTGTAATGGTGATTGTAAAGGACCTGTAATGGTGATTGTAAAGGACCTGTAATGGTTATTGTAAAGGACCTGTAATGGTGATTGTAATGGACTGTTTGAACCAGGAAGAGTGATTCTATATCTCTCCTCCATTCCATCTCATTATTTCTCTCATCGGATATCTGAACATGTCAGCTTTGCAAGCAGCCATGCATGATGATTTCTGACAAGTATACAGTTTGCATAATAAACCAATTAAATTAATGGTTGAAGCATTTGACATTCAGTAAAGTTGGTGATATTTAGGCAGTAGATACAGAGACAGAATAGTACCCTATTCCCTGTACAGTGCACTACTTTTGACCAGAGGCCTATGGGTGGGGGGATGGGAATAGGGTGCCATTTGGGATGCACATTATT
>NC_088409.1:15107451-15169951 GCF_034236695.1 Oncorhynchus nerka | reverse complement strand
TCCCCGCAAATCTCTTGTTGGCCAATTTTACACATGATGTCTGGCCCAAAGGCCCGAGTGGCAGGCCTGACAGAGGCCTGATTTAATTTGATAACCTGCTTATTGAATGGGATTTAAATGAGTATTTCACATACAAATGACCTCTCGGATCCAGAACCACACGGATGAAAAGGCCCCGCTACCGACTGTCGCTTTGCGAAACACAGACGTCTGTGATCTTCTGTCATTGTTTTGATGGGATATTTTTGTACAGGTCTATTCAGTTAGGCTGTAACACTTGTGTGGTCAGGATGATTTCACATCCATGTGTTGTTGTGTGTTGGATGTACATAACGTTATAGATTCAAATTTAACAAGTGACGTCAATAAGGGATCATAGCTTTCACCTGGATTCACCTGGTCAGTCTGTGTCATGGAATGAGCAGGTGTTCTTAATGTTTTGTACACTCAGTGTTAATGCACGCACACACACATACACACAAACACATACTGGTACATAAACTCTCACACACACACATACACACAAACACATACTGGTACACAAACTCTCTCACACACACAGACTCTGACATCTGTTCTGATATGCGGACAACACAAGGGTATGACACACACACAAAACGACACGTCTGTGACACAGAAGCCCATCACGAGCACTGATCAGATAAAACATAGGAGAGGGAACTCAGTGAACATGGTTCCTCTGAAAGATGAGATTATTAAGTGGTTCCTCTGAAAGATGAGATTATTAAGTGGTTCCTCTGAAAAATGATATTATTAAGTGGTTCCTCTGAAAGATGAGATTATTAAGTGGTTCCTCTGAAAGATGAGATTATTAAGTGGTTACATTTACATTTAAGTCATTTAGCAGACGCTCTTATCCAGAGCGACTTACAAATTGGTTCCTCTGAAAGATGAGATTATTAAGTGGTTCCTCTGAAAATGTAGATTATTAAGTGGTTCCTCTGAAAGATGAGATTATTAAGTGGTTCCTCTGAAAAATGAGATTATTAAGTGGTTCCTCTGAAAATGTAGATTATTAAGTGGTTCCTCTGAAAGATGAGATTATTAAGTGGTTCCTCTGAAAGATGAGATTATTAAGTGGTTCCTCTGAAAGATGAGATTATTAAGTGGTTCCTCTGAAAGATGAGATTATTAAGTGGTTCCTCTGAAAGATGAGATTATTAAGTGGTTCCTCTGAAAGATGAGATTATTAAGTGGTTCCTCTGAAAATGTAGATTATTAAGTGGTTCCTCTGAAAGATGAGATTATTAAATGGTTCCTCTGAAAAATGAGATTATTAAGTGGTTCCTCTGAAAGATGAGATTATTAAGTGGTTCCTCTGAAAATGTAGATTATTAAGTGGTTCCTCTGAAAATGTAGATTATTAAGTGGTTTCTGTAGATCTCAGTTGAATAAAGCCATAAGGACTATATCCAGTCACTGTCAGTGCTGGAACCAGTACAATGTAATAGATGAAGAGATCAAGGTTAAGAGGAATAAGAGTAAACAGCATATCTAAACCTGACAGATATGAGAGGAGACACAGCAGACAGAAAACGGACTGGGTAAGAGATGAGAAGCAGTAAATTCATCTGGGGCCAATATCTCTCGTCCCACAGCAGAGTAGAAAGTGCACCAGTCTTTATTTCTTGTAACAACTCAAGACAAACGACCACCAGTCGCTACATTAGTTCTGATAAAGGACACGCAAGAAACACAATGGCTTTCCATTTCTGATTTAATCCACTCCAGTGTGTGATGTATTTTTGAACAGAATAAAACGGATTAATCAGGAGTCATGGGGGGGAGGGAGAAATGAGGGTGGGGGCAAGTGTGTGATTCCTCATTGTGGCGATGTTGATGGTATGATGAAATATACAAAGACTAATAAAGAGCTGCTGTTGATAGATAGATGATGAGGAGTGGAGGAGAGGAGGAGGAGAGGAGAGAAGGAGAAGAGGAGTGGAGCAGGAGGGGAGTAGAGGAAGGGAGAGGGGGAGGAGAGGAGAGAAGGAGAAGAGGAGTGGAGCAGGAGGGGAGTATAGGAAGGGAGAGGGGGAGGAGAGGAGAGAAGGAGAAGAGGAGTGGAGCAGGAGGGGAGTATAGGAAGGGAGAGGGGGGAGGAGAGGAGAGAAGGAGAAGAGGAGTGGAGCAGGAGGGGAGTATAGGAAGGGAGAGGGGGAGAAGGAGAAGAGGAGTGGCGCGGCGCAGGAGGGGAGTAGAGGAAGGGAGAGGGGGGGAGAAGGAGAAGAGGAGTGGCGCAGGAGGGGAGTAGAGGAAGGGAGAGGAGGAGGGGAGAAGTGGAAGAGGAGTAGAACAGGGAAGGGAGGGGTGAGGAGAGGAGAGGAGGAGTGGAAGGGGAGAGGAGATGAGGAGGGGAAGAGGGGAGGGGGAAGATGGGAGGAGAGGAGGGAGATGAGTGGAAGGGGGAGGTGGGGAGGAAAGGATAAGAGGGAGGAGAGAGGACAGACCAAGAGGAGTGGAAGGGGGAGGAGAGGAAAGGAGGGGAGAGGAGAAGAGGGGAGAGGACGGAAGGGGGAGGAGAGGAGAGTAGGAGGGGAGGTGTGGAGAGGAGAGGAGAAGAGGGGAGAGGACGGAAGGGGGAGGAGAGGAAAGGAGGGGAGGGGAGGCACCTGTGAGATAGAAACTGTGGACACAACATTATCAAAATACAGACTAATTCTCTGAATTAATTAGACCTGCATTCAGGAGGGCTGTGTGTGTGTCTGTCCATGTGTGTGTTTCTGTGTGGCTGTGTGTGTGGTTGTGTGTGTGTGCTGCACCACCTCGGCCCAGCCTGATCTGGAGTCTCAATTTATTTTCCCTTTCCAGCTCATCCTTTACAGAAATGACAGTGTCTTCTTATTGATTTTACACTCAGAGATCAATCAGGTTTCCCCTGACTCTGGGAAAATGTACAGTTCCCCCTCCACCCGTCTCCCCCCCTCCTCCCCACCGCAGAGCAAGGGCCCCAGCCACTGAACTACCCACACAGGGCCCCAGCCACTGAACTACCCACACAGGGCCCCAGCCACTGAACTACCCACACAGGGCCCCAGCCACTGAACTACCCACACAGGACCCCAGCCACTGAACTACCCACACAGGACCCCAGCCACTGAACTACCCACACAGGACCCCAGCCACTGAACTACCCACACAGGACCCCAGCCACTGAACTACTCACACAGGGCCCCAGGTACTGAACTACCCACACAGGACCCCAGCCACTGAACTACCCACACAGGACCCCAGCCACTGAACTACCCACACAGGACCCCAGCCACTGAACTACCCACACAGGACCCCAGCCACTGAACTACCCACACAGGGCCCCAGCCACTGAACTACCCACACAGGACCCCAGCCACTGAACTACCCACACAGGACCCCAGCCACTGAACTACTCACACAGGGCCCCAGCCACTGAACTACCCACACAGGACCCCAGCCACTGAACTACCCACACAGGACCCCAGCCACTGAACTACCCACACAGGACCCCAGCCACTGAACTACCCACACAGGACCCCAGCCACTGAACTACCCACACAGGGCCCCAGCCACCTAACTACCCACACAGGGCCCCAGCCACTGAACTACCCACACAGGGCCCCAGCCACTGAACTACCCACACAGGACCCCAGCCACTGAACTACCCACACAGGACCCCAGCCACTGAACTACCCACACAGGACCCCAGCCACTGAACTACCCACACAGGACCCCAGCCACTGAACTACCCACACAGGGCCCCAACCACCAAACTACCCACACAGGGCCCCAGCCACTGAACTACCCACACAGGGCCCCAGCCACTGAACTACCCACACAGGACCCCAGCCACTGAACTACCCACACAGGACCAGTGATGCTCAGGAGGAGGTACTATATATATATATATACACTGCTCAAAAAAATAAAGGGAACACTAAAATAACACATCCTAGATCTGAATGAATGAAATATTCTTATTAAATACTTTTTTCTTTACATAGTTGAATGTGCTGACAACAAAATCACACAAAAATGATAAATGGAAATCAAATGAATCAACCCATGGAGGTCTGGATTTTTAGTCACACACTACAGGAAAACCACACTACAGTCTGATCCAACTTTGATGTAATGTCCTTAAAACAAGTCAAAATGAGGCTCAGTAGTGTGTGTGGCCTCCACGTGCCTGTATGACCTCCCTACAACACCTGGGCATGCTCCTGATGAGGTGGCGGATGGTCTCCTGAGGGATCTCCTCCCAGACCTGGCCTAAAGCAACCTCCAACTCCTGGACAGTCTGTGGTGCAATGTGGTGTTGGTGGATGGAGCGAGACATGATGTCCCAGATGTGCTCAATTGGATTCAGGTCTGGGGAACGGGCGGGCCAGTCCATAGCATCAATGCCTTCCTCTTGCAGGAACTGCTGACACACTCCAGCCACATGAGGTCTAGCATTGTCTTGCGTTAGGAGGAACCCAGGGTCAACCGCACCAGCATATGGTCTCACAAGGGGTCTGAGGATCTAATCTCGGTACCTAATGGCAGTCAGGTTACCTCTGGCGAGCACATGGAGGGCTGTGCGGCCACCCCAGACCATGACTGACCCACCGCCAAACCGGTCATGCTGGAGGATGTTGCAGGCAGCAGAACGTTCTCTGCGGCGTCTCCAGACTCTGTCACGTCTGTCACATGTGCTCGGCCTAGCAGCAGTGGGTTAACTGCCTTTTTCAGGGGCAGAATGACAGAGTTTTACTTTGTCAGCTCAGGGATACGATGTTGCAACCTTCCGGTTACTAGTCCAATGCTCTAGGCTAGGCTACCTGCCACTAGGCTACCTGCCACTAGGCTACCTGCCACCCCGTGTTAAGTCATTTAAGGAACAGTGAGTGATTCCCATCGTTAACACTCCCAGATGTAACACGTCTAACGTTTATTTTCCTGTCTGAGACGTGTCTGTAGCACTGTGTATCTGGAACTCAGCAACACCTAACAAAATGTCCCCAGTACGCAACATGATGGAGTCTCCCTCGTAGAGTGAAAAGGGGGAATGTTGGAGAGACAAAGAGCAGAAAAGGACTTCGACTGTGGAGTACTTGCTACAAGGTTGCTGTAATTCAGGACTTGGTCTGTGGAGTACTTGCTACAAGGTTGCTGTAATTCAGGACTTGGTCTGTGGAGTACTTGCTACAAGGTTGCTGTAATTCAGGACTTGGTCTGTGGAGTACTTGCTACAAGGTTGCTGTAATTCAGGACTTGGTCTGTGGAGTACTTGCTACAAGGTTGCTGTAATTCAGGACTTGGTCTGTGGAGTACTTGCTACAAGGTTGCTGTAATTCAGGACTTGGTCTGTGGAGTACTTGCTACAAGGTTGCTGTAATTCAGGACTTGGTCTGTGGAGTACTTGCTACAAGGTTGCTGTAATTCAGGACTTGGTCTGTGGAGTACTTGCTACAAGGTTGCTGTAATTCAGGACTTGGTCTGTGGAGTACTTGCTACAAGGTTGCTGTAATTCAGGACTTGGTCTGTGGAGTACTTGCTACAAGTTGCTGTAATTCAGGACTTGGTCTGTGGAGTACTTGCTACAAGGTTGCTGTAATTCAGGACTTGGTCTGTGGAGTACTTGCTACAAGGTTGCTGTAATTCAGGACTTGGTCTGTGGAGTACTTGCTACAAGGTTGCTGTAATTCAGCCTGGGAGCAAATCAAGACGGTGGTGGAGGGCAAAACCAGTTCCCAAGTGACCAAGAATGACAGGCCTGGGAGAATGTCACAGCAATTGTGGGGCCATCACTGGCAAGGCATCATGGGTGATTACTTCATGGTCTTCTCTGCGACTCGTCGGGGACAGCGCCACCCTTGCCTCGTCCCTGGCCCAAACCTTTTGGCGCTGACATTTAACGTGTTGATTTTTTAGCACTTATGCTAATTGTCGTAATTTTCCTGATGAAGCGACCGTTCTGATACCTTGATGCGGCCAAGATAGTTTTACATTTTCTATGCTGGTCCTCTTTGCCATTTGGTCTGTGTAGTGTCAGCTCGGAGTGCTACTGAAAGCAGACAAAATTGCAAGCAAATTGCATCAGATTGCCAACATTGTGAAAAGGTAAATTGCTTGCAAATCTATTTAAACCACTGGCCTATTTTCATCAGCTACGGTACTTGGTATTCATGATTGCTTAATTGGCGACCTTTCCTATTGTGTAGAGCTGTATGGTGCGGTGGAAAGCGATCTTTACCAAACCAATTACCCTGTTTTTTCTCCTCACTGCTACATTAGAGCTGTGATTGCGTCGGCTAGTCCTTTGTAAATGAACTTTCAGATTTCAATGATATTTTTTTTTTTGGGGGGGCTAATGGAGAATAAAGTGTCCTTTGTTTACTGTGGTGTTGTTGTGTTATGAAGGCTCTTTGTTTACTGTGGTGTTATGTTATGAAGGCTCTTTGTTTACTGTGGTGTTGTGTTATGAAGGCTCTTTGTTTACTGTGGTGTTATGAAGGCTCTTTGTTTACTGTGGTGTTGTTGTGTTATGAAGGCTCTTTGTTTACTGTGGTGTTATGTTATGAAGGCTCTTTGTTTACTGTGGTGTTGTGTTATGAAGGCTCTTTGTTTACTGTGGTGTTATGAAGGCTCTTTGTTTACTGTGGTGTTGTTGTGTTATGAAGGCTCTTTGTTTACTGTGGTGTTGTGTTATGAAGGCTCTTTGTTTACTGTGGTGTTGTGTTATGAAGGCTCTTTGTTTACTGTGGTGTTGTGTTATGAAGGCTCTTTGTTTCCTGTGGTGTAGTGTTATGAAGGCTGTTTGTTTACTGTGGTGTTGTGTTAGGAAGGCTCTTTGTTTACTGTGGTGTTGTGTTATGAAGGCTCTTTGTTTACTGTGCTGTTGTGTTATGAAGGCTCTTTGTTTACTGTGGTGTTGTGTTATGAAGGCTCTTTGTTTACTGTGGTGTTGTGTTATGAAGGCTCTTTGTTTACTGTGGTGTAGTGTTATGAAGGCTGTTTGTTTACTGTGGTGTTGTGTTAGGAAGGCTCTTTGTTTACTGTGGTGTTGTGTTATGAAGGCTCTTTGTTTACTGTGGTGTTGTGTTATGAAGGCTCTTTGTTTACTGTGGTGTTGTGTTATGAAGGCTCTTTGTTTACTGTGGTGTTATGTTATGAAGCCTCTTTGTTTACTGTGGTGTTATGAAGGCTCTTTGTTTACTGTGGTGTTGTGTTATGAAGGCTCTTTGTTTACTGTGGTGTTGTGTTATGAAGGCTGTTTGTTTACTGTGGTGTTGTGTTATGAAGGCTCTTTGTTTGCTGTGGTGTTATGTTATGAAGGCTCTTTGTTTACTGTGGTGTTATGAAGGCTCTTTGTTTACTGTGGTGTTGTGTTATGAAGGCTCTTTGTTTGCTGTGGTGTTATGTTATGAAGGCTCTTTGTTTACTGTGGTGTTGTGTTATGAAGCCTCTTTGTTTACTGTGGTGTTATGAAGGCTCTTTGTTTACTGTGGTGTTATGTTATGAAGGCTCTTTGTTTACTGTGGTGTTGTGTTATGAAGGCTGTTTGTTTACTGTGGTGTTGTGTTATGAAGGCTCTTTGTTTACTGTGGTGTTGTGTTATGAAGGCTCTTTGTTTACTGTGGTGTTATGTTATGAAGGCTCTTTGTTTACTGTGGTGTTGTGTTATGAAGGCTCTTTGTTTACTGTGGTGTTGTGTTATGAAGGCTCTTTGTTTACTGTGGTGTTGTGTTATGAAGGCTCTTTGTTTACTGTGGTGTTGTGTTATGAAGGCTCTTTGTTTACTGTGGTGTTGTGTTATGAAGGCTCTTTGTTTACTGTGTTGTTGTGTTATGAAGGCTCTTTGTTTACTGTGGTGTTGTGTTATGAAGGCTCTTTGTTTGCTGTGGTGTTGTGTTATGAAGGCTCTTTGTTTGCTGTGGTGTTGTGTTATGAAGGCTCTTTGTTTACTGTGGTGTTGTGTTAGAAAGGCTCTTTGTTTACTGTGGTGTTGTGTTAGGAAGGCTCTTTGTTTACTGTGGTGTTGTGTTAGGAAGGCTCTTTGTTTACTGTGGTGTTGTGTTATGAAGGCTCTTTGTTTACTGTGGTGTTGTGTTATGAAGGCTCTTTGTTTACTGTGGTGTTGTGTTAGGAAGGCTCTTTGTTTACTGTGGTGTTGTGTTATGAAGGCTCTTTGTTTACTGTGGTGTTGTGTTATGAAGGCTCTTTGTTTACTGTGGTGTTGTGTTATGAAGGCTCTTTGTTTACTGTGGTGTTGTGTTATGAAGGCTCTTTGTTTACTGTGGTGTTGTGTTAGGAAGGCTCTTTGTTTACTGTGGTGTTGTGTTATGAAGACTCTTTGTTTACTGTGGTGTTGTGTTATGAAGGCTCTTTGTTTACTGTGGTGTTATGTTATGAAGGCTCTTTGTTTACTGTGGTGTTGTGTTATGAAGGCTCTTTGTTTACTGTGGTGTTATGAAGGCTCTTTGTTTACTGTGGTGTTGTGTTATGAAGGCTCTTTGTTTACTGTGGTGTTGTGTTATGAAGGCTCTTTGTTTACTGTGGTGTTGTGTTATGAAGGCTCTTTGTTTACTGTGGTGTTGTGTTAGGAAGGCTCTTTGTTTACTGTGGTGTTGTGTTATGAAGGCTCTTTGTTTACTGTGGTGTTGTGTTATGAAGGCTCTTTGTTTACTGTGGTGTTGTGTTATGAAGGCTCTTTGTTTACTGTGGTGTTGTGTTATGAAGGCTCTTTGTTTACTGTGGTGTAGTGTTATGAAGGCTGTTTGTTTACTGTAGTGTTGTGTTAGGAAGGCTCTTTGTTTACTGTGGTGTTGTGTTATGAAGGATCTTTGTTTACTGTGGTGTTGTGTTATGAAGGCTCTTTGTTTACTGTGGTGTTGTGTTATGAAGGCTCTTTGTTTACTGTGGTGTTATGTTATGAAGCCTCTTTGTTTACTGTGGTGTTATGAAGGCTCTTTGTTTACTGTGGTGTTGTGTTATGAAGCCTCTTTGTTTACTGTGGTGTTGTGTTATGAAGGCTCTTTGTTTACTGTGGTGTTGTGTTATGAAGGCTGTTTGTTTACTGTGGTGTTGTGTTATGAAGGCTCTTTGTTTGCTGTGGTGTTATGTTATGAAGGCTCTTTGTTTACTGTGGTGTTATGAAGGCTCTTTGTTTACTGTGGTGTTGTATTATGAAGGCTCTTTGTTTGCTGTGGTGTTATGTTATGAAGCCTCTTTGTTTACTGTGGTGTTATGAAGGCTCTTTGTTTACTGTGGTGTTGTGTTATGAAGGCTCTTTGTTTACTGTGGTGTAGTGTTATGAAGGCTCTTTGTTTACTGTGGTGTTGTGTTATGAAGCCTCTTTGTTTACTGTGGTGTTATGAAGGCTCTTTGTTTACTGTGGTGTTGTGTTATGAAGGCTCTTTGTTTACTGTGGTGTTGTGTTATGAAGGCTCTTTGTTTACTGTGGTGTTGTGTTATGAAGGCTCTTTGTTTACTGTGGTGTTGTGTTATGAAGGCTCTTTGTTTGCTGTGGTGTTGTGTTATGAAGGCTCTTTGTTTACTGTGGTGTTGTGTTATGAAGGCTCTTTGTTTACTGTGGTGTTATGAAGGCTCTTTGTTTACTGTGGTTTTGTGTTATGAAGGCTCTTTGTTTACTGTGGTGTTGTGTTAGAAAGGCTCTTTGTTTACTGTGGTGTTTACTTTGTTTACTGTGGTGTAGTGTTATGAAGGCTCTTTGTTTACTGTGGTGTTGTGTTAGAAGGCTCTTTGTTTACTGTGGTGTTGTGTTATGAAGGCTCTTTGTTTACTGTGGTGTTGTGTTATGAAGGCTCTTTGTTTACTGTGGTGTTGTGTTAGAAAGGCTCTTTGTTTGCTGTGGTGTTATGTTATGAAGCCTCTTTGTTTACTGTGGTGTTATGAAGGCTCTTTGTTTACTGTGGTGTTGTGTTATGAAGGCTCTTTGTTTACTGTGGTGTAGTGTTAACCCCAGATTAAGGCTCTTTGTTTACTGTGGTGTTGTGTTATGAAGGCTCTTTGTTTGAAGGCTCTGTTTACTGGTGTTGTGTTATGAAGGCTCTTTGTTTGTTTACTGTGGTGTTATGTTATGGGCTCTTTGTTTACTGTGGTGTTGTGTTATGAAGGCTCTTTGTTTACTGTGGTGTTGTGTTATGAAGGCTCTTTGTTTACTGTGGTGTTGTGTTATGAAGGCTCTTTGTTTACTGTGGTGTTGTGTTATGAAGGCTCTTTGTTTACTGTGGTGTTGTGTTATGAAGGCTCTTTGTTTACTGTGGTGTTGTGTTATGAAGGCTCTTTGTTTACTGTGGTTTGTTTTGTTTACTGTGGTGTTGTGTTATGAAGGCTCTTTGTTTACTGTGGTGTTGTGTTATGAAGGCTCTTTGTTTACTGTGGTTTTGTTATGAAGGCTCTTTGTTTACTGTGGTGTTGTGTTATGAAGGCTCTTTGTTTACTGTGGTGTTGTTTAGAAGGCTCTTTGTTTACTGTGGTGTTGTGTTAGGAAGGCTCTTTGTTTACTGTGGTGTAGTGTTATGAAGGCTCTTTGTTTACTGTGGTGTTGTGTTAGGAAGGCTCTTTGTTTACTGTGGTGTTGTGTTAGAAAGGCTCTTTGTTTACTGTGGTGTAGTGTTATGAAGGCTCTTTGTTTACTGTGGTGTTGTGTTAGAAAGGCTCTTTGTTTACTGTGGTGTTGTGTTATGAAGGCTCTTTGTTTACTGTGGTGTTGTGTTATGAAGGCTCTTTGTTTACTGTGGTGTTGTGTTAGAAAGGCTCTTTGTTTACTGTGGTGTAGTGTTATGAAGGCTCTTTGTTTACTGTGGTGTTGTGTTAGAAAGGCTCTTTGTTTACTGTGGTGTAGTGTTATGAAGGCTCTTTGTTTACTGTGGTGTAGTGTTATGAAGGCTCTTTGTTTACTGTGGTGTTGTGTTAGAAAGGCTCTTTGTTTACTGTGGTGTAGTGTTATGAAGGCTCTTTGTTTACTGTGGTGTTGTGTTAGAAAGGCTCTTTGTTTACTGTGGTGTAGTGTTATGAAGGCTCTTTGTTTACTGTGGTGTTGTGTTATGAAGGCTCTTTGTTTACTGTGGTGTAGTGTTATGAAGGCTCTTTGTTTACTGTGGTGTTGTGTTAGAAAGGCTCTTTGTTTACTGTGGTGTAGTGTTATGAAGGCTCTTTGTTTACTGTGGTGTTGTGTTAGAAAGGCTCTTTGTTTACTGTGGTGTTGTGTTATGAAGGCTCTTTGTTTACTGTGGTGTAGTGTTATGAAGGCTCTTTGTTTACTGTGGTGTTGTGTTAGAAAGGCTCTTTGTTTACTGTGGTGTAGTGTTATGAAGGCTCTTTGTTTACTGTGGTGTTGTGTTAGAAAGGCTCTTTGTTTACTGTGGTGTTGTGTTATGAAGGCTCTTTGTTTACTGTGGTGTTGTGTTATGAAGGCTCTTTGTTTACTGTGGTGTTGTGTTATGAAGGCTCTTTGTTTACTGTGGTGTTGTGTTATGAAGGCTCTTTGTTTACTGTGGTGTTGTGTTATGAAGGCTCTTTGTTTACTGTGGTGTTGTGTTATGAAGGCTCTTTGTTTGCTGTGGTGTTGTGTTATGAAGGCTCTTTGTTTACTGTGGTGTTATGAAGGCTCTTTGTTTACTGTGGTTTTGTGTTATGAAGGCTCTTTGTTTACTGTGGTGTTGTGTTAGAAAGGCTCTTTGTTTACTGTGGTGTTGTGTTAGGAAGGCTCTTTGTTTACTGTGGTGTAGTGTTATGAAGGCTCTTTGTTTACTGTGGTGTTGTGTTAGGAAGGCTCTTTGTTTACTGTGGTGTTGTGTTAGAAAGGCTCTTTGTTTACTGTGGTGTAGTGTTATGAAGGCTCTTTGTTTACTGTGGTGTTGTGTTAGAAAGGCTCTTTGTTTACTGTGGTGTTGTGTTATGAAGGCTCTTTGTTTACTGTGGTGTTGTGTTATGAAGGCTCTTTGTTTACTGTGGTGTTGTGTTAGAAAGCTCTTTGTTTACTGTGGTGTAGTGTTAGAAGGCTCTTTGTTTACTGTGGTGTTGTGTTATGAAGGCTCTTTGTTTACTGTGGTGTTGTTATGAAGGCTCTTTGTTTACTGTGGTGTAGTGTTATGAAGGCTCTTTGTTTACTGTTGTACTGTGTTATGAAGGCTCTTTGTTTACTGTGGTGTTGTGTTAGAAGGCTCTTTGTTTACTGTGGTGTAGTGTTATGAAGGCTCTTTGTTTACTGTGGTGTTGTGTTAGAAAGGCTCTTTGTTTACTGTGGTGTAGTGTTATGAAGGCTCTTTGTTTACTGTGGTGTTGTGTTAAAGGCTCTTTGTTTACTGTGGTGTAGTGTTATCTCTTTGTTTACTGTGGTGTTGTGTTAGAAGGCTCTTTGTTTACTGTGTGTTATGAAGTCTTTGTTTACTGTGGTGTCTTTTAGTTTGTTTACTGTGGTGTAGTGTTATGAAGGCTCTTTGTTTACTGTGGTGTTGTGTTATGAAGGCTCTTTGTTTACTGTGGTGTTGTGTTAGAAAGGCTCTTTGTTTACTGTGGTGTAAGAAGCTCTTTGTTTACTGTGGTGTTGTGTTAGAAAGGCTCTTTGTTTACTGTGGTGTTGTGTTATGAAGGCTCTTTGTTTACTGTGGTGTAGTGTTATGAAGGCTCTTTGTTTACTGTGGTGTTGTGTTAGAAAGGCTCTTTGTTTACTGTGGTGTAGTGTTATGAAGGCTCTTTGTTTACTGTGGTGTTGTGTTAGAAAGGCTCTTTGTTTACTGTGGTGTTGTGTTATGAAGGCTCTTTGTTTACTGTGGTGTTGTGTTATGAAGGCTCTTTGTTTACTGTGGTGTAGTGTTATGAAGGCTCTTTGTTTACTGTGGTGTTGTGTTATGAAGGCTCTTTGTTTACTGTGGTGTTGTGTTATGAAGGCTCTTTGTTTACTGTGGTGTTGTGTTAGGAAGGCTCTTTGTTTACTGTGGTGTTGTGTTATGAAGGCTCTTTGTTTACTGTGGTGTTGTGTTATGAAGGCTCTTTGTTTACTGTGGTTTTGTGTTATGAAGGCTCCTTGTAGAGGGATTGTCAGAGAGAATGGAGGCAGACAAAGTCAAGCCCAGTCTGTTTCTGACAGTTATTATCTAAGGACCCTTAGATTTGCTCATGTGAGGGACTAATCAAAGATGGGAAGATATACATATTTTGTCACATTGTCAAAAGATAATAAAACACTTGAAGGATTGTTTTACATTGTTATGTTTTTTCGGAGGGGATTCATTTGTTCAGTTTTAATGAACCTTCAAACATCTGAACCTTATATTCATTTTATAACTGGTTCTCTCTATATCTCTCTTTTAACAGTCTGCAGTGAGACTTGAACAGGGCTCTGCTCTGTGTGACTGTGTAGATAGGCCTATTGTACATTGTGGTCTGGTACATTTACAAAAAGTTCATTGGTACTTCACATGCTTAACTGATCATAGATGTTATATTAGAAACATCATCCATGACATCATCCATGATGTCTTCCATGACATCTTCCATGACATCATCCATGGCATCATCCATGAAGTCTTCCATGGCATCATCCATGACATCATCCATGACATCATTCATGACATCATCCATGGCCAGGTCGCAGTTGTAAATGAGAACTTGTTCTCAACTGGCCACCTGGTTAAATAAAGGTGTTGTCAACTGGCCACCTGGTTAAATAAAGGTGTTGTCAACTGGCCACCTGGTTAAATAAAGGTGAAATTAAAATAAAGAAATAAACAGCCAGAGGCTTTTAATACATATCATTATTCCTCAAATCAGGATGTTTTTGATGATTCTATCTCACACGCACACGCGCACGCACACACACACACACGCACACACACACACACCCTGCCTATTCACTCCACCAAGGTATTTCAGACTAGTTTAGCTCTGTCTCTCATATAACTTTTCCATTGATCTTCGCCTCATTCAAATAAATCCAAGCCCTCCTCACCAACAGTGCTGGAATGATAGATAGACACAGAAGTGATGGCATGTGCCCCACAGGTGTAATCACTCTTCCCAAATACTGTAATATTCATTTTGTAATTGTACAGTTTCCCATCTAAATACTTTCAATCAATCAAATAGTCAGCTACAAAAATGGATCTTTATCCCCCACAGCAATATGAGCTGTATGGTGATGAGAAAGCCCCTCCAGTCAGACAGACAGAGAGACACGCTGTGGGTGTGTACATTATAATATTCCTGTAGATGGAGTGAAACGTGCTGAACTCAGCCAAAGGGCTGTCTCTCACACACACACACACACACACAAACACACACACACCCCAAATGGCTGTCATTCCGTTCACATCTCTCCCTGTTAGAGAGGCCCAATAGAATTAACCCCAGATTAACCCACCTGGTCTGAGTTGAAGGTACTGGCGTGCAGGGCTAATGTGTGTGTGTGCCCTCTGCCAGGTACCGTGGCCTTCTCCTGGCACGGTTAGTGCCATCTGAGGGGCATCAGGACAGCATGGCCATCACTGTACAGCTGGCATCTGCGTGGCACTGCCAGGCAGAGAGACAGAGGTAGCTACTAGTTAATGTCCCCCATGACATCCCTGTTGGCGCAACAGGATCTCTGCTTTCTACCCTTCCTGTCCACATCTCTGGAAACACAAGGAAGTACTGCGACCACTACTATTGTGACTGGTTTCTGCCCTTCCTGTCCACATCTCTGGAAACACAAGGAAGTACTGCGACCCACTACTATTGTGACTGGTTTCTGCCCTTCCTGTCCACATCTCTGGAAACACAAGGAAGTACTGCGACCCCACTACTATTGTGACTGGTTTCTACCCTTCCTGTCCACATCTCTGGAAACACAAGGAAGTACTGCGACCCACTACTATTGTGACTGGTTTCTACCCTTCCTGTCCACATCTCTGGAAACACAAGGAAGTACTGCGACCCCACTACTATTGTGACTGGTTTCTACCCTTCCTGTCCACATCTCTGGAAACACAATGAAGTACTGCGACCCACTACTATTGTGACTGGTTTCTACCCTTCCTGTCCACATCTCTGGAAACACAAGGAAGTACTGCGACCCCACTACTATTGTGACTGGTTTCTACCCTTCCTGTCCACATCTCTGGAAACACAAGGAAGTACTGCGACCCCTACTATTGTGACTGGTTTCTGCCCTTCCTGTCCACATCTCTGGAAACACAAGGAAGTACTGCGACCCCACTACTATTGTGACTGGTTTCTACCCTTCCTGTCCACATCTCTGGAAACACAAGGAAGTACTGCGACCCCTACTATTGTGACTGGTTTCTACCCTTCCTGTCCACATCTCTGGAAACACAAGGAAGTACTGCGACCCCACTACTATTGTGACTGGTTTCTACCCTTCCTGTCCACATCTCTGGAAACACAAGGAAGTACTGTGACCCCTACTATTGTGACTGGTTTCTACCCTTCCTGTCCACATCTCTGGAAACACAAGGAAGTACTGCGACCCCACTACTATTGTGACTGGTTTCTACCCTTCCTGTCCACATCTCTGGAAACACAAGGAAGTACTGCGACCCACTACTATTGTGACTGGTTTCTACCCTTCCTGTCCACATCTCTGGAAACACAAGGAAGTACTGCGACCCACTACTATTGTGACTGGTTTCTACCCTTCCTGTCCACATCTCTGGAAACACAAGGAAGTACTGCGACCCCTAACTATTGTGACTGGTTTCTACCCTTCCTGTCCACATCTCTGGAAACACAAGGAAGTACTGCGACCCACTACTATTGTGACTGGTTTCTACCCTTCCTGTCCACATCTCTGGAAACACAAGGAAGTACTGCGACCCACTACTATTGTGACTGGTTTCTGCCCTTCCTGTCCACATCTCTGGAAACACAAGGAAGTACTGCGACCCCACTACTATTGTGACTGGTTTCTACCCTTCCTGTCCACATCTCTGGAAACACAAGGAAGTACTGCGCCCCCACTACTATTGTGACTGGTTTCTACCCTTCCTGTCCACATCTCTGGAAACACAAGGAAGTACTGCGACCCACTACTATTGTGACTGGTTTCTGCCCTTCCTGTCCACATCTCTGGAAACACAAGGAAGTACTGCGACCCCACTACTATTGTGACTGGTTTCTGCCCTTCCTGTCCACATCTCTGGAAACACAAGGAAGTACTGCGACCCCACTACTATTGTGACTGGTTTCTGCCCTTCCTGTCCACATCTCTGGAAACACAAGGAAGTACTGCGACCCCACTACTATTGTGACTGGTTTCTGCCCTTCCTGTCCACATCTCTGGAAACACAAGGAAGTACTGCACCCCACTACTATTGTGACTGGTTTCTACCCTTC
This sequence comes from Oncorhynchus nerka, assembly GCF_034236695.1. Taxonomy (NCBI): domain Eukaryota; kingdom Metazoa; phylum Chordata; class Actinopteri; order Salmoniformes; family Salmonidae; genus Oncorhynchus; species Oncorhynchus nerka. Next base: position 15,153,616 of record NC_088409.1, on the reverse strand, counting down.
CTGTCCACATCTCTGGAAACACAAGGAAGTACTGCGACCCACTACTATTGTGACTGGTTTCTGCTAACTAAAACTATTGAACACTGTACACTCTATCTAACCCAGGGCTGGATCTAGGTTGGTTGCCCTTGTTGCTGGCTCAAATAGGAAGTCATGAACAACGGGGAAACTCTCCCAATTCTTCACAATGGGCAAGAAACATAGAAACAGACCTATTTCATTGGTCTTAAATCAATCAATCCTTGAAATGATGTATAAATGATGTATAAATTCCTATTATGATCAATCTCATGAGTCATCTGCATGGTCAGGACAGTAATGAATTGAGGCTACCTGTCTGTGTGGTGATTACAGCTGCTCTCTAACTACTGCTGTCCTCTTCTTCCATGCCTTAAGGCACAATTTAAACCCTGCTTCCTTCCTTCCTCTCTCCTCACCCAGCGGTTCCACCCCTCGTCTGTCTGTCTGCCCCTCCATTTCAACTTGCAGGTAGATTGCCAATGGGGACAGATGTGTATGCTGTCAGTCAGGGTGTTGATCAGACATCCAATCAGACACAGAGGCTGATGGGAGGATAGGGAAGGAGGAAGTGATTGTTTAACAGACCAGGTAGCACAGTTGGAGGCGATACATAACAAGGTGGTTCCCCGTCTCTTTGGCTCGCAGCTTTAATGGCTGGACTATAATGTCATCTAAATCCTCAGCCTGTTTGTCTAGAGAAAGGTTCATGTCAAGAATAAACCATCTTTAACATAATTCTGGTTATCCCAGCGAACTAGACTGCACAGAGCACAAATCAACACTCAGAGGGGGTGTTCCAAATGGTACCCTATTCCCCCTATGGGCCCTGGTCTAAAGTAGTGTCCTATATAGGTAGTAGGGTGTCAGTTGGGACTTGTGTATTGTCAGTATAAATACTGTGGTATTAGTGGTGCACACCGCTCCATAAAACCACATGGTGCTGCTGGTTAGGACATCAGAATATGCTGCTAGCTATTTGAAAAAGCAGTGTCTTTGACCTTGGGAAGACTTTAATCAAGAGGTATAGATGAACTGTTATAATGAATCAATGGGCCATAACATATAGTGTGACTGTTTATTATGAGAGTTGTCCTTAAAGCATTGACATGTACACTAGGTGATTGTCCACTGAATGAAGAGGAGACAGAAGAAGGCCAATGTACCAGATAATAGAAGAACCCTGTAATGATATGAACAAGCCTCTAATACCACTAGTCAGGTAATAGTATTGAACTGCGGGTCTTATCCAACTACCATCTACTGCTATTCTACGACTGAGAGAGAGTTGGGGATATGAAATGGTGTTATGAATCCAGACAGAATGATGCATTCATAACAAATCAACAGTATTAACTCAACGCTTCATCAGTCGTCTGTTTTTAAGTTTCGTTGAGGCTTCCGCCTAATTTCATTTGTCCGTATGGATTCCTGCCACATTCCATCCATCTGTTCTTCCACTTGGTCAATACCTGATAACAGTGCTGTCTGACAATCCTTCCTGTCCACCGCGTACTTAATATTTACTGATGTCCAGGCCTTATTAAAGCAAGATGAATCGCTCTCCGCTGACATGGATTTTCTCTCAGCACAGGTGGGGTTGGGGAGAAGGGGGAGGGAGAGATTGACTGAGAGAAGGAGAGAGGGAAGTTTGAGGGGCCAGGCAGAATAACTGTGACTGGTGGGGGTATCATCTTGTGGGCTTCTGTGAGACCGGCTCGCTGCGGGGGCCTATAGTTCTGGAGCTGCACCCTGTGTCAGAGAAGAAGAGAGGAGGTAGAGGTAGAGCAGAGGAGTTAGAGGGGAGGAGATAGAGGAGTTAGAGGAGAGGAGGTAGAGGAGAGGAGATGGGCCATAGAGGAGTTAGAGGAGATAGAGGAGAGGAGATAGGGGAGTTAGAGGAGAGGAGATGGGCCATAGAGGAGTTAGAGGAGAGGAGATAGAGGAGTTAGAGCAGAGGTTGATGGGCCATAGAGGAGTTAGATGAGAGGAGAGGAGTTAGAGAAGAGGAGATAGAGGAGAGAAGTTAGAGGTTAGAGGAGAGGAGATAGAGGAGTTAGAGGAGAGGAGATGGGCCATAGAGGAGAGGAGGTAGAGAAGAGGAGAGGAGATAGATGAGTTAGAGGAGAGGAGATGGGCCATAGAGGAGAGAAGTTAGAGGTTAGAGGAGAGGAGATAGAGGAGAGGAGATGGGCCATAGAGGAGAGGAGTTAGATGAGAGGAGAGGAGTTAGAGAAGAGGAGATAGAGGAGAGAAGTTAGAGGTTAGAGGAGAGGAGATAGATGAGTTAGAGGAGAGGAGATGGGCCATAGAGGAGAGAAGTTAGAGGTTAGAGGAGAGGAGATGGGCCATAGAGGAGATAGAGGAGAGGAGTTAGATGAGAGGAGTTAGAGAAGAGGAGATAGAGGAGAGGAGTTAGAGAAGAAGATATAGAGGAGAGAAGTTAAGGGAGTTAGACGAGTTAGAGGAGAGGATTTAGAAGAGTTAGAGGAGTTAGAGGAGAGGAGATAGAGGAGAGAAGTTAGAGAAGATGATATAGAGGAGAGAAGTTAAGGGAGTTAGAGGGGTTAGAGGAGAGAAGTTAAGGGAGTTAGAGGAGTTAGAGGAGAGGATTTAGAGGAGTTGGAGGATTTAGAGGAGAGGAGGTAGAGAAGAGGAGATAGAGGAGAGAAGTTAGAGAAGAGGATATAGAGGAGAGAAGTTAAGGGAGTTAGAGGAGTTAGAGGAGAGGATTTAGAGGAGTTGGAGGATTTAGAGGAGAGGAGGTAGAGGAGTGAGAGAAGAGGAGATAGAGGAGAGAAGTTAAGGGAGTTAGAGGAGTTAGAGGAGAGGAGTTGGAGGATTTAGAGGAGAGTAGGTAGAGGAGTGAGAGAAGAGGAGATAGAGGAGAGAAGTTAAGGGAGTTAGAGGAGTTGGAGGATTTAGAGGAGAGGAGGTAGAGGAGTGAGAGAAGTGGAGATAGAGGAGAGAAGTTAGAGAAGAGGATATAGAGGAGAGAAGTTAAGGGAGTTAGACGAGTTAGAGGAGAGGATTTAGAAGAGTTAGAGGATTTAGAGGAGATGAGGTAGAGGAGTGAGAGGAGAGGAGTTGGAGATAGAGGAGAGGAGTGAGAGTGTCACGCCCTGACCTTAGAGATCCTTATTATTCTCTATGTTTGGTTAGGTCAGGGTGCGACTCGGGTGGGAAAGTCTATGTTTTATATTTCTTTGTTTTTGGCAGAGTGTGGTTCCCAATCAGAGGCAGCTGTCTATCGTTGTCTCTGATTGGGGATCATATATAAGTTGTAATTTTCCTTTTGGGTTTTGTGGGATCTTGTTTTCTGTTTAGTGTCTGTGCCTGACAGAACTGTTCGCTTTCGCTTTTGTTATTTTTGTTTGAGTGTTTTTGAATAAAAGAGTCATGAACACTTTCCACGCTGCCCTTTGGCCTACACTTCCTACCACCAACGAGAGCCGTAACAGAGAGGAGTTAGAGGAGAGATGTTAGAGGAGAGAGGAATTAGAGGAGATAGAGGAGAGGAGATAGAGGAGTTACAGGAGAGGAGATAGAGGAGTTAGTGGAGAGGAGATAGAGGAGATAGAGGAGTTAGAGGAGAGGAGGGGAGATAGATGAGAGGAGATAGAGGAGGTAGAGGAGAGGAGTTAGAGGAGATAGAGGAGAGGTGTTAGAGGAGAGGCGATAGAGGAGTTAGATGAGAGGAGATAGAGGAGAGGGGGTAGAGGAGAGGAGATAGAGAAATTAGAGGAGTTAGTGGAGAGGAGATAGAGGAGAGGTGTTAGAGGAGAGGAGATAGAGAAATTAGAGGAGTTAGTGGAGAGGAGATAGAGGAGAGGAGATAGAGGAGTTAGATGAGAGGAGATAGAGGAGTTAGAGGAGAGGAGATAGAGGAGTTAGTGGAGAGGAGATAGAGGAGTTAGAGGGGAGGAGATAGAGGAGTTAGTGGAGAGGAGATAGAGGAGTTAGTGGAGAGGAGATAGAGGAGTTAGTGGAGAGGAGATAAAGGAGTTAGAGGGGAGGAGATAGAGGAGTTAGAGGAGATAGGGGAGAGGAGTTAGAGGAGATATGGGAGTTAGAGGAGAGGAGTTAAAGGAGATATAGGAGTTAGAGGAGTTAGAGAGGAGATATATGAGTTAGAGGAGATAGAGGGGAGGAGATAGAGGAGTTACAGGAGAGGAGATAGAGGAGTTAGAGGAGATGAGAGAGGAATTAGAGGAGTTAGAGGGGAGATAGAGTTAGAGTTAGAGGAGAGGAGATAGAGGAGTTAGAGGAGAGGAGATAGAGGAGTTAGAGGAGAGGAGATAGAGGAGTTAGAGGAGAGGAGATAGAGGAATTAGAGGAGAGGAGATAGAGGAGTTAGAGGAGAGGAGATAGAGGAGTTAGAGGAGAGGAGATTAGAGGAGTTAGAGGGGATGAGAGAGGAGTTGGAGGAGAGGAGTTAGAGGAGATAGAGGAGAGGTGTTAGAGGAGAGGAGTTAGAGGAGAGGTGTTAGAGGAGAGGTGTTAGAGGAGAGATAGAGGAGTTAGATGAGAGGAGTTAGAGGAGAGGTGTTAGAGGAGAGGAGATGAGGTAGATGAGTTAGAGGAGATAGATGAGAGGAGATAGAGGTGTTAGAGGAGAGGAGCTAGAGGAGATGAGAGGAGATAGATGAGAAGAGATAGAGGTGTCAGAGGAGAGAGGAATTAGAGGACATAGAGGAGTTAGAGGAGAGGAGATTGGGGAGAGGAGTTAGAGGAGATAGAGGAGAGGAGTTAAAGGAGATATAGAGGAGAGGAGATATATAAGTTAGAGGAGATAGAGGGGAGGAGTTAGAGGAGATGAGATAGATGAGTTAGAGGAGATGAGAGAGGAATTAGAGGAGTTAGAGGGGAGGAGATAGAGGAGATTAGATAGATGAGTTAGAGGAGATGAGAGAGGAGTTAGAGGGGAGGAGATAGAGGAGTTAGAGGAGAGGAGTTAGAGGAGATGAGATAGAGGAGAGGAGATAGAGGAGTTAGTTGAGTTAGTGGAGAGGAGTTAGTGGAGAGGAGTTAGATGAGTTAGAGGAGATAGAGGAGTTAGAGGAATTAGAGGAGTTAGAGGAGAGGAGATAGAGGAGTTAGAGGAGAGGAGTTAGAGGAGAGGAATTAGAGGAGTTAGAGGGGATGAGATAGAGGAGTTGGAGGAGAGGAATTAGAGGAGAGGAGAGGAGTTAGAGGAGATAGAGGAGAGGTGTTAGAGGAGATAGAGGAGAGGTGTTAGAGGAGTTATAGGAGAGAAGATAGAAGCGTTAGAGGAGATAGAGAAATTAGAGGAGTTAGTGGAGAGGAGAGGTGTTAGAGGAGAGGAGATAGATGAGAGGAGATAGAGGTGTTAGAGGAGAGGAGCTAGAGGAGATTGGGGAGAGGAGTTAGAGGAGATAGAGGAGAGGAGTTAAAGGAGATATAGAGGAGAGGAGTTAGAGAGGAGATATATGAGTTAGAGGAGATAGAGGGGAGGAGTTAGAGGAGTTAGAGGAGATGAGATAGATGAGTTAGAGGAGATGAGAGAGGAATTAGAGGAGTTAGAGGGGAGGAGATAGAGGAGATTAGATAGATGAGTTAGAGGAGATGAGAGAGGAATTAGAGGAGTTAGAGGGGAGGAGATAGAGGAGTTAGAGGGGAGGAGATAGAGGAGTTAGAGGAGAGGAGATAGAGGAGTTAGAGGGGATGAGATAGAGGAGTTGGAGGAGAGGAATTAGAGGAGTTGGAGGAGAGGAATTAGAGGAGTTAGAGGAGAGGAGTTAGAGGAGTTAGTTGAGTTAGAGGAGAGGAGTTAGAGGAGAGGAGTTAGTGGAGAGGCGTTAGTGGAGAGGAGTTAGAGGAGTTAGTGGAGAGGAGTCAGAGGACAGGAGATAGAGGATTTAGAGAAGTTAGTTGAGTTAGAGGAGTTAGAGGAGAGGAGTTAGTGGAGAGGAGTTAGAGGCGAGGAGAGCCACCACCGTGTGAGAAGTAGTGTGCCTCCTTCGTGATGGCTGATGACAGAGCAGCACAGATGGGCTTGGGGCTCGTTCCCCAGCATGCTCCTTTGTATGGAGCCCTGCTCACTAATTACAGCTGATGACTGTGTGTGAGGGGGAGCGAGAGGGGCGGAGAGGGGAGACTGTGGGCAGTAGAGGGGGTGAGGAGAGGGGTAAATGATGGAGAGGGGAGCAGAGGTAGAGGAGGGAGAGGGGAGGGGAGGGAGAGGGGAAGAGAGCAGGGGTAGAGGAGGGAGAGGGGATGGGATGGGATGGGAGCAGGGGTAGAGGAGGGAGAGGGGAGGGGAGCAGGGAGGGGGATGAGAGCAGGGGTAGTAGAGGAGGGAGAGGGGATGGAAGCAGGGGTAGAGGAGGGAGAGGGATGGAAGCAGGGGTAGAGAAGGGAGAGGGGAGGGGAACAGGGGTAGAGGAGGGGAGGGGAGCAGGGGGAAAGGAGGGAGAGGAGAGGGGAGCAGGGGTAGAGGAGGGGAGGGGAGCACGGGTAGAGGAGGGAGAGGGGAGGGGAGGGGAGCAGGGGTAGAGGAGGGAGAGGGGATTGAGAGGGGAGGGGAGCAGGAGTAGAGGAGGGAGAGGGGAGAAGAGCAGGGGTAGAGGAGGGAGAGGGGAGGAGAGGGGAACAGGGGTGGAGGGGGAGGAGGGAGAGGGGAGAAGAAGGGTGGAGGAGTAGAGGAGGGAGAGGGGAGCAGGGCGTGGGGAGTGGAGAGGGGGAGAGGGGGGAGGACTCAGGCAGGTGACAGGATGAGGAGAAGAACCTGTGGCAGATCACGGCACCATCAGGCACAACGGAGGCGCAAGCTGACAGCTAATTAGGAAAGACAGGGATTTCTCCCCATGTAACAGATGTTGTCTAATCAGTCCAGCTCGGGAGAGCCCAGCGCCAGCGACATTTCATGCACAATTTAACCATCTAAAAGGGATGAAATACTTAATGCATTGTAAGGCCAGCACAGCTGTTTCTCTCTCTCTCATCAGAATAAAAGAATCTCCCATGCAGTCCACAATATACATGTTTTATGCACCTCCAACCAAGTGTTTATAATGCTATAATAGCTGATGGGGAAATGAGCTTCTGCACATCTGCCAAAAGATTTCAGCTCTGTAAGTTACTAGTACAATGTTAATAGACCAACAGATAAACAGCAGAGTTTTGACTGGGTCTGTTTGACACTGCATAGCGTCTGTCTCACAGATAATCAGAGCAATTTGATTCTGAGCTTCTGTCTTGTCTGCACAAAGCAAAAGCAATATCATTTCAAACCATTTCAAGCCAGAACCGTCATGTCAATAGATTTGGAAACACTTTAAAATGATTGCATATAAGTTTCATGAAACAAAGATATTTCTCCTCATGTCACTTTTTTCACAAAATAAAATGAGGGTCACAATCAGTTGTGATCCAGGATCAAATAAGAGTCTTAAAATAATTTAAGAGACTATTGAACAAAGCTTTTTAACAAACTATCAACAAGCTATAGGGGCTGCTAAACTGATCCATAGCCAGCATGAAGGGACTCTAAGGTACAAACCAACAACAACAGCCCACGCTGTATGAAAGGGCAGGACTATTGTAGGTCACAGATAGACAGACTCATAATGATGTCCTTTTCTTCCATGCCACTATCTACTCTTTCTCTCCCTAGCAGCCCTGCTATTGGCTGGATCCCATCCCCCTGATGTCCCAGCTGTGCATGTTTATCTGATGTTCTGGATGACAGGTCATCTGGCTGAAAGTTCCAACAATTGGAGAGAGAGAGACCCTGGCTGATGAAATCTGTGCAGTTATCACGCTAGCCATTTCCTGTCAAACCCTCCGCTTCAATTTAAGGGTGCATCAATTTTCTGAGGAGGAAATCAAGGACGAGGAAGACAAGCAGAGCAGATAAACAGTGACAAAGGCACCTCTCTCTTTCTCAGCTCACTATTTTATTTATGATGGGTTGCTGTGTGTGTGTGTGTGAGAGTGTGTAAGTGTGTGTGTGTGTGAGTGTGTGTGTAAGTGTCTGCGTGCGTCCGCGTGCGTGCGCGCGCGCAGCCAGAGACCAGGCAGGCTGACGGCTTCATCAGACCCAGTGATACATCTCTGATAGCCAGGACACAGTCAGTCAGTCTTCACCCTTGATGAAATGCTGCACTTACCAAGGAGGATTTCCAACTCTGATGGCTTTCCCTGGAAATCCCTGATAGATAGAGGGTGTGTGTGTGTGGGGGGGGTATGAGTGTGTGTGTTTACTGTTTGTCTTTGTCCTCACATGTATGCGCGCCTGTGTGAGTGTGTACAGTATGTGTCTGTGTGCCCGTACATTCATACGTGAGGGTTTGTGGTGTTTGTGTGTGTGTGGGAAGAGAAGAGAGATTAGAGGGGGGAGTATGAACAACGTGGTCCACTTGTGTTTGGATGGCAGGGAGACAGTTTTTATTTAGATTTTTATTGAACCGTTATTTTACCAGGTAAATTGACTGAGAACACATTCTAATTTACAGCAACGACCTGGGGAATAGTTACAGGGGAGAGGAGGGGGCTGAATGAGCCAAGAGGAGGGAGGGAGGGGGGGGAGGGGAGGGAGGGAGGGGGAAGGAGAGGAGGGAGGGGAAGGGAAGGAGAGGAGGGAGCGAGGGGAAGGAGGGAGGGAGGGGGAAGGAGGGGAAGGAGAGGAGGGAGGGAGGGGAAGGAGAGGGGGGAGGGAGGGATACTCTGTTAAACTCAATGGGTCCCGTCTATCTGAGGTTCTGTCTCCATGCAAGCTTTCAGCCTCCCAGTATAGTTACAAATGTCCTGTCCAGGAAGTGTACTGTACATCAAGCTGTCTCACTACAGAAACAGGAGATAGACTAGTGTCCTGTCCAGGAAGTGTACTGGTACATCAAGCTGTCTCACTACAGAAACAGGAGAGAGACTAGTGTCCTGTCCAGGAAGTGTACTGTACATCAAGATGTCTCACTACAGAAACAGGAGATAGACTAGTGTCCTGTCCAGGGGGTGTACTGGTACATCAAGCTGCCTCACTACAGAAACAGGAGATAGACTAGTGTCCTGTCCAGGAAGTGTACTGGTACATCAAGCTGTCTCACTACAGAAACAGGAGAGAGACTAGACTAGTGTCCTGAAACAGGAGATAGACTAGTGTCAGGAAGTGTACTGGTACATCAGACTGCCTCACTACAGGAACATGAGATAGACTAGTGTCCTGTCCAGGGGGTGTCCTGGTACATCAAGCTGCCTCACTACAGAAACAGGAGATAGACTAGTGTCCTGTCCAGGAAGTGTACTGGTACATCAGACTGCCTCACTACAGAAACAGGAGATAGACTAGTGTCCTGTCCAGGAGGTGTCCTGGTACATCAAGCTGCCTCACTACAGAAACAGGAGATAGACTAGTGTCCTGTCCAGGAAGTGTACTGGTACATCAGACTGCCTCACTACAGAAACAGGAGATAGACTAGTGTCCTGTTCAGGAAGTGTACTGGTACATCAAGCTGTCTCACTACAGAAACAGGAGATAGACTAGTGTCCTGGTACATCAAGCTGCCTCACTACAGAAACAGGATATAGACTAGTGTCCTGGTACATCAAGCTGCCTCACTACAGAAACAGGAGATAGACTAGTGTCCTGTCCAGGAGGTGTACTGGTACATCAAGCTGTCTCACTACAGAAACAGGAGAGAGACTAGTGTCCTGTCCAGGAAGTGTACTGGTACATCAAGCTGTCTCACTACAGAAACAGGAGACAGACTAGTGTCCTGTCCAGGAGGTGTACTGGTACATCAAGCTGTCTCACTACAGAAACAGGAGATAGACTAGTGTCCTGTCCAGGGGGTGTACTGGTACATCAAGCTGCCTCACTACAGAAACAGGAGAGAGACTAGTGTCCTGGTACATCAAGCTGCCTCACTACAGAAACAGGAGATAGACTAGTGTCCTGTCCAGGAAGTGTACTGGTACATCAAGCTGTCTCACTACAGAAACAGGAGACATACTAGTGTCCTGTCCAGGGGGTGTACTGGTACATCAAGCTGTCTCACTACAGAAACAGGAGATAGACTAGTGTCCTGTTCAGGAAGTGTACTGGTACATCAAGCTGCCTCACTACAGAAACAGGAGATAGACTAGTGTCCTGTCCAGGAAGTGTACTGGTACATCAGACTGCCTCACTACAGGAACAGGAGATAGACTAGTGTCCTGTCCAGGAGGTGTCCTGGTACATCAAGCTGCCTCACTACAGAAACAGGAGATATACTAGTGTCCTGTCCAGGAAGTGTACTGGTACATCAGACTGCCTCACTACAGAAACAGGAGATAGACTAGTGTCCTGTTCAGGAAGTGTACTGGTACATCAAGCTGTCTCACTACAGAAACAGGAGATAGACTAGTGTCCTGGTACATCAAGCTGCCTCACTACAGAAACAGGATATAGACTAGTGTCCTGGTACATCAAGCTGCCTCACTACAGAAACAGGAGATAGACCAGTGTCCTGTCCAGGAGGTGTACTGGTACATCAAGCTGTCTCACTACAGAAACAGGAGATAGACTAGTGTCCTGTCCAGGGGGTGTACTGGTACATCAAGCTGCCTCACTACAGAAACAGGAGAGAGACTAGTGTCCTGGTACATCAAGCTGCCTCACTACAGAAACAGGAGATAGACTAGTGTCCTGTCCAGGAAGTGTACTGGTACATCAGACTGCCTCACTACAGAAACAGGAGATAGACTAGTGTCCTGTCCAGGAAGTGTACTGGAACATCAGACTGCCTCACTACAGGAACAGGAGAAGGCTTGGGCCGTTCTGGCTTGGACAAGGCTTAATAACTTACAGCTACTAGTTAGTGAAGTCAGACTGAGAGGGACTGGATGACTCTGAAGATGGACAGTAATGAAAGATGGCCAATACAATACAAAACAACACAACTTTATTTGTTACAACGCAAATTATTCTGCTTCTTCTGCTTTGCACTCATACTGTTATGTCCATTCCAAGATCACACGTGTGAAATGCACAGACAGATCTTACTGACAGGACTAGAGACATAGGAGGAATGTGGTTTACATTAATCATCCCTAGAACAGGTAAGTGGACACTTATACCATGCTTCACTGAGCCATCTCATTTCACCTACCCAGGCAAGACACGTGTCATGACAATGACATCACTTGTCATAAAACTATTTGGAATGTAAATTAAATTTGTTCCAAATGGCACCTTATTCCCTATATAGTGCACTACTTTTGACAACAGTTCTATAGGCAGAAGAAGTGCACAGTAAAGGGAATATGGTGCCATTTGGGATGTAGACATTTACATTCCTAATAGTCTAAATGAAATGTTTAGTGTTCTGCTGTATGGGAGCATTGTGAATGGTTTATGACCTGGGTTAAAGGAGGGAGGTGGGAGACTAACTACTAGACTGTCCTAATGTTGTGACGTCTCCCTCCGGGGGCTGGGCTTGTTAAGAGTTCCCGTGGTGACAGTAAACAGGAGAACCAGAGAGGAAGCGTAATTAGATGAATCTACTGCTATTGACAGACAACAGGAGACCCTCAAACTGATCAATATATAGACACACAGTGTTCACTTTGTCCCAAATAACCAATAACTCCCAATAGTACTGTAGGACCAACTGAATTAGTTAGAATGAGATGAGTAAACCAGCTGGGATGAAAGTGATTAAATAGCCTATACCTTTATGTGCCAATACAAAGACAATATACTGTACATAACGGGTTTCTGTGCTATACCTTTATGTGCCAATACAAAGACAATATACTGTACATAACGGGTTTCTGTGCTATACCTTTATGTGCCAATACAAAGACAATATACTGTACATAACGGGTTTCTGTGCTATACCTTTATGTGCCAATACAAAGACAATATACTGTACATAACGGGTTTCTGTGCTATACCTTTATGTGCCAATACAAAGACAATATGCATAATGGGTTTCTGTGCTATACCTTTATGTGCCAATACAAAGACAATATGCATAATGGGTTTCTGTGCTATACCTTTATGTGCCAATACAAAGACAATATGCATAATGGGTTTCTGTGCTATACCTTGGCGCTGCCAATACAAAGACAATATGCATAATGGGTTTCTGTGCTATACCTTTATGTGCCAATACAAAGACAATATACATAATGGGTTTCTGTGCTATACCTTGGCGCTGCCAATACAAAGACAATATGCATAATGGGTTTCTGTGCTATACCTTGGCGCTGCCAATACAAAGACAATATACATAAAGTGTGTCTGTGCTATTGACAGCACGATGAGTAATGGGATATTTAGCTAGAAGAGAGACGAGCCTACCAGATGAGCTAAATGTCTTTTATGCCCGCAAGCAACACTGAAGCATGCATGAGAGCAGCAGCTGTTCTGGACGGCTGTGTGATCACGCTCTCCGTAGCCGATGTGAGCAAGACTTTTAAACAGGTCAACATTCACAAAGCCGCGGGGCCCAACGGATTACCGGGGTGTGTTCTCAAAGCATGCGTGGACCAACTGGCAAGTGTCTTCACTGACATTTTCAACCTCTCCCTGACTGAGTCTGTAATACCTACATGTTTCAAACAGACCACCATAGTCCCTGTGCCCAAGAAACCGAAGGAATCCTGCCTAAATTATTACCGCCCCATAGCATTCACGTCGGTAGCCATGAAGTGCTTTGAATGGCTGGTCAGGGCTCACATCAACACCATCATGCTGGAAACCCTAGACCCACTCCAATTCGCATACCGCCTCAACAGATCCACAGATGACAGATTCTCAATCACACTCCACATTGCCCTTTCCCACCTGGACAAAAGGAATACCTACGTGAGAATGCTGTTCACAGGCCTCCCGAGTGGCACAGTGGTCTAAGGCACTGCATCGCAGTTGCTAGCTGTGCCACTAGAGATCTTGGTTTGAGTCCAGGCTCAGACCCACAATTGGCCCAGCGTCGTCTGGGTTAGGGGAGGTTTTGGCCGACAGGGATGTCCTTGTCCCATCGCGCTCTAATGACTTCGGGACGGGCGCATGCACGCTGACACAGTCGTCAGGTGTACAGTATTTCCTCCGACACATTGGTGTGTCTGGATTCCGGGATAAACGGGCATTGTGCCAAGAAGCAGTGCGGCTTGGTTGGATCGTGTTTCGGAGGATGTATGGCTCTCGACCTTCGCCTCTCCGAAGTTCGTACTGGAGTTGCAGCGATGAGACAAGACTGTAACTACCAATTGGAGAGACAAAAAGTATTTTTTTTAAAGAGAATGTTCTTCATTGGCTACAGCTCAGCGTTCAACACCGTAGTGTCCACAAAGCTCATCTCTAAGCTAAGGACCCTGGGACTAAACACTTCCCTTTGCAACTGGATCCTGGACTTCCTGATGGGCCACCCCCAGGTGGTAAGGGTAGGTATCTGCCACGCAGATCCTCAACACTAGGGCCCCTCAGCGGTGCGTGCTTAGTCCCCTCCTGTACTCCCAGTTCATCCACGACTGCGTGGCCAAGCACAACTCCCACACCATCATTAAGTTTGCTGATGACACAACAGTGGTAGGCCTGATCACCGACAGCATTGAGACAGCCTATAGGGAGGAGGTCAGAGGGGCTGTAGTGGAGCGGGTCGAGAGTTTCAAGTTCCTTGGTGTCCACATCAACAACAAACTATCATGGTCCAAACACATCAAGACAGTCGTTAGGAGGGCACAACAACACCTTTTCCCCCTCGGGAGATTTAAATGATTTGGCATGGGTCCTCAGATACTCAAAAAGTTCTACAGCTGCACCATCGAGAGCATCCTGACCAGTTGCATCACCGCCTGGTATGGTAACTGCTCGTCATCTGACCGTAAGGCGCTACAGAGGGTAGTGCGTATGGCCCAGTACATCACTGTGGCCAAGCTTCCTGCCATCCAGGACCTATATACTTGGCATGTCAGAGGAAGGGTAAAATAATTGTCAGACTCCAGTCAGCCAAGTCATAGCGTTGGGCCAGTAACCGATCGAATCCCCGAGCTGACAAGGTTAACAATCTGTCGTTCTGCCTCTGAGCAAGGCAGTTAACCCACTGTTCCCGGGCGCTGAAGACGTGGATGTCGATTAAGGCAGCCCCCGCAACTCTCTGATTCAGAGGGGTTGGGTTAAATGCAGAATAAACATTTCAGTTGAAGGCATTCAGTTGTACAACTGACTAGGTATCCCCCTTTCCCTTTCATGGACTGTTCTTCCTGCTACCGCACGGCAAGTGGTACCGGATCGCCAAGTCTAGGACCAAAAGGCTCCTTAACAGCTTCAACCCCCAAGCCAGAAGACTGCTGAACAACTAATCAAATGGCCAACCGGACTATTTACATTGACGCCACCCCCCTTTATTATTTATGCGTAGTGCAAATTACCTCGACTAACCTGTACCCCTGCACATTGACTCGGTACCGGTACCCACTTGATATACAGTTGAAGTCGGAAGTTTACATACACTTAGGTTGGAGTCATTAAAACTTGTTTTTCAACCACTCCACAAATTTCTTGTTTTGGCAAGTCGGTTAGGACATCTACTTTGTAGTAATTTTTCCAACAATTGTTTACAGGCAGATTATTTAACTTATAATTCACTGTATCACAATTCCAGTGGGTCAGAAGTTTAGATACACTAAGTTGACTGTGCCTTTAAACAGCTTGGAAAATTCCAGAAAATTATGTCATAGCTTTAGAAGCTTCTGATAGGCTAAATGACATAATTTGAGTCAATTGGGGGTGTACCTGTGGATGTTTTTCAAGGCCTACCTTCAAACTCAGTGTCTCTTTGCTTGACATCATGGAAAATCTAAAGAAATCTTTCAAGACCTCGACAAGTCTGGTTCATCCGTGGGAGCAATTTCCAAATGCCTGAAGGTACCACATTCATCTGTACAAACAATAGTAACAATAAACACGATGGGACCACGCAGCCGTCATACCGGTCAGGAAGGAGGCGCGTTCTGTCTCCTAGAGATGAACATATTTGGTGCAAAAAGAGCAAATCAATCCCAGAACCACAGCAAAGGACCTTGTGAAGATGCTGGAGGAAACAGGTACAAAAGTATCTATATCCACAGTAAAAACGAGTCCTATATCGACATAACCTGAAAGGCCGCTCAGCAAGGAAGAAGCCACTGCTCCATAAAAAAAGACAGACTACGGTTTGCTCCTGCACATGGGGACGAAGATCGTACTTTTTGGAGAAAAGTCCTCTGGTCTGATGAAACAAAAATAGAACGGTCTGCCCATAATGACCATCGTTATGTTTGGAGGAAAAAGGGGGAGGCTTGCAAGCCAAAGAACACCATCCCAACCGTGAAACACGGGGTGGCAGCATCATGTTGTGGGGGTGCTTTGCTGCAGGAGGGACTGGTGCACTTCACAAAATAGATGGCATCATGAGGGGGGGAAATTATGTAGATATTGAAGCAACATCTCAAGACATCAGTCAGGAAGTTAAAGCTTGGTCGCAAATGGGTCTTCCAAATGGACAATGACCCCAAGCATACTTCCAACGTTGTGGCAAAATGGCTTAAAGACAACAAAGTCAAGCTATTGGAGCTGCCATCACAAAGCCCTGACCTCAATCCTATAGAAAATTTGTGGGCAGAAATGAAAAAACTTTTGTGAGCAAGGAGGCCTACAAACCTGATTCAGTTACACCAGCTCTCTCAGGAGGAATTGGCCAAAATTCACCCAACTTATTGTGGGAAGCTTGTGGAAGGCTACCCAAAACGTTTGATCCAAGTTAAACAATTTAAAGGCAATGCTACCAAATACTAATTGAGTGTATGTTAACTTCTGACCCACTGGGAATGTGATGAAAGAAATAAAAGCTCAAATAAATCAAATAAATAATTCTCACTATTATTATTCTGACATTTCACCTTGTTCAAATAAAGTGGTTGTCCTAACTGACCTAAAACAGGGAATTTTTACTTTGATTAAATGCCAAGAATTGTGAAGAACTGAGTTTAAATGAATTTGGCTAAGGTGTATGTAAACTTCCGACATCTGCTGTAGCCTCGTTATTGTTATGTCATTTTCTTGTGTTACTTTTTGATTTGTTTATTTAGTAAATATTTTCTTAACTCTATTTCTTGAACTACATTGTTGGTTTAGGGCTAATAAGCATTTCCCAGTAAGGTCTATACGTGTTGTATTCGGGGAATGTGACAAATATTTGATTTGATTTGACATTGTTTCGTGACAAGAGTCAGAGCACAAAATCAGAGCATGGTTTCTTCACTTCGTCCTATGTGATTGTTGGCACTTGTATTTCCTACTGCCACTGACTTTGCTGATAACTTCTTTATTGAGGGAAAATGTACAGTGCTTACTGCGACTGTGATATATGGCTGTCTCACCTATCTATCTTAACCATTAAGAGTCTAAGCCGGGGGAGGGGGTTCTACTAAGCTATATGGAATTGTTTTAAGAAGGTCATACCAAGGATCATTTAGCTATTTGACTTTGAATTCTAAGACCCCTTGAAGTATCCCAAAAATATTTTGACCTTACTGCTATTAGCCCATACAAACTTATTGAATAACAGATTCACTACATGGAACAACAGATAGTCCTTACTGCTATTAGCCCATAGAAACACATTGAATAACAGATAGTCCTTACTGCTATTAGCCCATACAAACACATTGAATAACAGATAGTCCTTACTGCTATTAGCCCATACAAACACATTGAATAACAGATAGTTCTTACTGCTATTAGCCCATACAAACACATTGAATAACAGATAGTCCTTACTGCTATTAGCCCATACAAACACATTGAATAACAGATAGTCCTTACTGCTATTAGCCCATACAAACACATTGAATAACAGATAGTCCTTACTGCTATTAGTCCATACAAACACATTGAATAACAGATTCACTACATGGAACAACAGATAGTCCTTACTGCTATTAGCCCATACAAACACATTGAATAACAGATTCACTACATGGAACAACAGATAGTCCTTACTGCTATTAGCCCATACAAACACATTGAATAACAGATAGTCCTTACTGCTATTAGCCCATACAAACACATTGAACAACAGATAGTCCTTACTGCTATTAGCCCATACAAACTTATTGAATAACAGATAGTCCTTACTGCTATTAGCCCATACAAACACATTGAATAACAGATAGTCCTTACTGCTATTAGCCCATAATAACAGATTCACTAATGGAACAACAGATAGTCCTTACTGCTATTAGCCCATACAAACACATTGAATAACAGATTCACTACATGGAATAACAGATAGTCCTTACTGCTATTAGCCCATACAAACACATTGAATAACAGATTCAGGAACAACAGGTAGTCCTTACTGCTATTAGCCCATACAAACACATTGAATAACAGATAGTACTTACTGCTATTAGCCCATACAAACACATTGAATAACAGATAGTAGTCCTTACTGCTATTAGCCCATACAAACACATTGAATAACAGATTCACTACATGGAACAACAGGTAGTCCTTACTGCTATTAGCCCATACAAACACATTGAATAACAGATAGTACTTACTGCTATTAGCCCATACAAACACATTGAATAACAGATTCACTACATGGAACAACAGATAGTCCTTACTGCTATTAGCCCATACAAACACATTGAATAACAGATAGTCCTTACTGCTATTAGCCCATACAAACACATTGAATAACAGATAGTCCTTACTGCTATTGGCCCATACAAACACATTGAATAACAGATAGTCCTTACTGCTATTGGCCCATACAAACACATTGAATAACAGATAGTCCTTACTGCTATTGGCCCATACAAACACATTGAATAACAGATAGTCCTTACTGCTATTAGCCCATAGAAACTTATTGAATAACAGATTCAGAACAACAGGTAGTCCTTACTGCTATTAGCCCATACAAACACATTGAATAACAGACTAGGAACAACAGATAGTCCTTACTGCTATTAGCCCATACAAACACATTGAATAACAGATAGTCCTTACTGCTATTAGCCCATACAAACACATTGAATAACAGATAGTCCTTACTGCTATTAGCCCATACAAACACATTGAATAACAGATAGTCCTTACTGCTATTAGCCCATACAAACACATGGAATAACAGATAGTCCTTACTGCTATTAGCCCATACAAACACATGGAATAACAGATAGTCCTTACTGCTATTAGCCCATACAAACTTATTGAATAACAGATAGTCCTTACTGCTATTAGCCCATACAAACACATTGAATAACAGATAGTCCTTACTGCTATTAGCCCATACAAACACATTGAATAACAGATTCACTACATGGAACAACAGATAGTCCTTACTGCTATTAGCCCATAGAAACACATTGAATAACAGATAGTCCTTACTGCTATTAGCCCATACAAACACATGGAATAACAGATAGTCCTTACTGCTATTAGCCCATACAAACACATTGAATAACAGATTCACTACATGGAACAACAGGTAGTCCTTACTGCTATTAGCCCATACAAACACTTTGAATAACAGATAGTCCTTACTGCTATTAGCCCATACAAACACATTGAATAACAGATAGTCCTTACTGCTATTAGCCCATACAAACACATTGAATAACAGATAGTCCTTACTGCTATTAGCCCATACAAACACATTGAATAACAGATAGTCCTTACTGCTATTAGCCCATACAAACACATTGAATAACAGATTCACTACATGGAACAACAGGTAGTCCTTACTGCTATTAGCCCATACAAACACATTGAATAACAGATAGTCCTTACTGCTATTAGCCCATACAAACACATTGAATAACAGATTCACTACATGGAACAACAGATAGTCCTTACTGCTATTAGCCCATACAAACACATTGAATAACAGATTCACTACATGGAACAACAGGTAGTCCTTACTGCTATTAGCCCATACAAACACATTGAATAACAGATTCACTACATGGAACAACAGGTAGTCCTTACTGCTATTAGCCCATACAAACTTATTGAATAACAGATAGTCCTTACTGCTATTAGCCCATACAAACACATTGAATAACAGATTCACTACATGGAACAACAGGTAGTCCTTACTGCTATTAGCCCATACAAACTTATTGAATAACAGATAGTCCTTACTGCTATTAGCCCATACAAACACATTGAATAACAGATAGTCCTTACTGCTATTAGCCCATACAAACTTATTGAATAACAGATAGTCCTTACTGCTATTAGCCCATACAAACACATTGAATAACAGATAGTCCTTACTGCTATTAGCCCATACAAACACATTGAATAACAGATAGTCCTTACTGCTATTAGCCCATACAAACACATTGAATAACAGATTCACTACATGGAACAACAGATAGTCCTTACTGCTATTAGCCCATAGAAACACATTGAATAACAGATAGTCCTTACTGCTATTAGCCCATACAAACACATTGAATAACAGATAGTCCTTACTGTTATTAGCCCATACAAACACATTGAATAACAGATAGTCCTTACTGCTATTAGCCCATACAAACACATTGAATAACAGATTCACTACATGGAACAACAGGTAGTCCTTACTGCTATTAGCCAATAGAAACACATTGAATAACAGATAGTCCTTACTGCTATTAGCCCATACAAACACATTGAATAACAGATAGTCCTTACTGCTATTAGCCCATACAAACACATTGAATAACAGATAGTCCTTACTGCTATTAGCCCATACAAACACATTGAATAACAGATAGTCCTTACTGCTATTAGCCCATACAAACTCATTGAATAACAGATAGTCCTTACTGCTATTAGCCCATACAAACACATTGAATAACAGATTCACTACATGGAACAACAGGTAGTCCTTACTGCTATTAACCCATACAAACACATTGAATAACAGATAGTCCTTACTGCTATTAGCCCATACAAACACATTGAATAACAGATTCACTACATGGAACAACAGATAGTCCTTACTGCTATTAGCCCATACAAACACATTGAATAACAGATAGTCCTTACTGCTATTAGCCCATACAAACACATTGAATAACAGATTCACTACATGGAACAACAGGTAGTCCTTACTGCTATTAGCCCATACAAACTTATTGAATAACAGATAGTCCTTACTGCTATTAGCCCATACAAACACATTGAATAACAGATAGTCCTTACTGCTATTAGCCCATACAAACACATTGAATAACAGATAGTCCTTACTGCTATTAGCCCATACAAACACATTGAATAACAGATAGTCATTACTGCTATTAGCCCATAGAAACACATTGAATAACAGATAGTCCTTACTGCTATTAGCCCATACAAACACATTGAATAACAGATAGTCCTTACTGCTATTAGCCCATACAAACACATTGAATAACAGATTCACTACATGGAACAACAGATAGTCCTTACTGCTATTAGCCCATACAAACACATTGAATAACAGATTCACTACATGGAACAACAGGTAGTCGTTACTGCTATTAGCCCATACAAACTTATTGAATAACAGATTCACTACATGGAACAACAGGTAGTCCTTACTGCTATTAGCCCATACAAACACATTGAATAACAGATTCACTACATGGAACAACAGGTAGTCCTTACTGCTATTAGCCCATACAAACACATTGAATAACAGATAGTCCTTACTGCTATTAGCCCATACAAACGTATTGAATAACAGATAGTCCTTACTGCTATTAGCCCATACAAACACATTGAATAACAGATAGTCCTTACTGCTATTAGCCCATACAAACACATTGAATAACAGATAGTCCTTACTGCTATTAGCCCATACAAACACATTGAATAACAGATAGTCCTTACTGCTATTAGCCCATACAAACACATTGAATAACAGGTAGTCCTTACTGCTATTAGCCCATACAAACGTATTGAATAACAGATAGTCCTTACTGCTATTAGCCCATACAAACTTATTGAATAACAGATAGTCCTTACTGCTATTAGCCCATACAAACACATTGAATAACAGATAGTCCTTACTGCTATTAGCCCATACAAACACATTGAATAACAGATAGTCCTTACTGCTATTAGCCCATAGAAACACATTGAATAACAGATAGTCCTTACTGCTATTAGCCCATACAAACACATTGAATAACAGGTAGTCCTTACTGCTATTAGCCCATACAAACGTAAATAACAGATAGTCCTTACTGCTATTAGCCCATACAAACTTATTGAATAACAGATAGTCCTTACTGCTATTAGCCCATACAAACACATTGAATAACAGATAGTCCTTACTGCTATTAGCCCATACAAACACATTGAATAACAGATAGTCCTTACTGCTATTAGCCCATAGAAACTTATTGAATAACAGATTCACTACATGGAACAACAGGTAGTCCTTACTGCTATTAGCCCATACAAACACATTGAATAACAGATTCACTACATGGAACAACAGGTAGTCCTTACTGCTATTAGCCCATACAAACGTATTGAATAACAGATAGTCCTTACTGCTATTAGCCCATACAAACACATTGAATAACAGATAGTCCTTACTGCTATTAGCCCATACAAACACATTGAATAACAGATAGTCCTTACTGCTATTAGCCCATACAAACACATTGAATAACAGGTAGTCCTTACTGCTATTAGCCCATACAAACACATTGAATAACAGATAGTCCTTACTGCTATTAGCCCATACAAACACATTGAATAACAGATAGTCATTACTGCTATTAGCCCATACAAACACATTGAATAACAGATAGTCCTTACTGCTATTAGCCCATACAAACACATTGAATAACAGATTCACTACATGGAACAACAGGTAGTCCTTACTGCTATTAGCCCATAGAAACACATTGAATAACAGATTCACTACATGGAACAACAGGTAGTCCTTACTGCTATTAGCCCATAGAAACACATTGAATAACAGATAGTCCTTACTGCTATTAGCCCATACAAACACATTGAATAACAGATAGTCCTTACTGCTATTAGCCCATACAAACACATTGAATAACAGATAGTCCTTACTGCTATTAGCCCATACAAACACATTGAATAACAGATTCACTACATGGAACAACAGATAGTCCTTACTGCTATTAGCCCATACAAACACATTGAATAACAGATTCACTACATGGAACAACAGATAGTCCTTACTGCTATTAGCCCATACAAACACATTGAATAACAGATAGTCCTTACTGCTATTAGCCCATACAAACACATTGAATAACAGATAGTCCTTACTGCTATTAGCCCATACAAACACATTGAATAACAGATTCACTACATGGAACAACAGGTAGTCGTTACTGCTATTAGCCCATACAAACTTATTGAATAACAGATTCACTACATGGAACAACAGGTAGTCCTTACTGCTATTAGCCCATACAAACACATTGAATAACAGATTCACTACATGGAACAACAGGTAGTCCTTACTGCTATTAGCCCATACAAACACATTGAATAACAGATAGTCCTTACTGCTATTAGCCCATACAAACACATTGAATAACAGATAGTCCTTACTGCTATTAGCCCATACAAATTGAATAACAGATTCATTGAATAACAGATAGTCCTTACTGCTATTAGCCCATACAAACACATTGAATAACAGATTCACTATGGAACAACAGGTAGTCCTTACTGCTATTAGCCCATACAAACACATTGAATAACAGATAGTCCTTACTGCTATTAGCCCATACAAACATTTAATAACATTGAATAACAGATAGTCCTTACTGCTATTAGCCCATACAAACACATTGAATAACAGATAGTCCTTACTGCTATTAGCC
This sequence comes from Oncorhynchus nerka, assembly GCF_034236695.1. Taxonomy (NCBI): domain Eukaryota; kingdom Metazoa; phylum Chordata; class Actinopteri; order Salmoniformes; family Salmonidae; genus Oncorhynchus; species Oncorhynchus nerka. Next base: position 15,130,750 of record NC_088409.1, on the reverse strand, counting down.
CATAGAAACACATTGAATAACAGATAGTCCTTACTGCTATTAGCCCATACAAACACATTGAATAACAGATAGTCCTTACTGCTATTAGCCCATACAAACACATTGAATAACAGATAGTCCTTACTGCTATTAGCCCATACAAACACATTGAATAACAGATAGTCCTTACTGCTATTAGCCCATACAAACTTATTGAATAACAGATAGTCCTTACTGCTATTAGCCCATACAAACACATTGAATAACAGATAGTCCTTACTGCTATTAGCCCATACAAACACATTGAATAACAGATAGTCCTTACTGCTATTAGCCCATACAAACACATTGAATAACAGATTCAGGAACAACAGATAGTCCTTACTGCTATTAGCCCATACAAACACATTGAATAACAGATTCACTACATGGAACAACAGGTAGTCCTTACTGCTATTAGCCCATACAAACACATTGAATAACAGATAGTCCTTACTGCTATTAGCCCATACAAACACATTGAATAACAGATAGTCCTTACTGCTATTAGCCCATACAAACACATTGAATAACAGATAGTCCTTACTGCTATTAGCCCATACAAACACATTGAATAACAGATAGTCCTTACTGCTATTAGCCCATACAAACACATTGAATAACAGATAGTCCTTACTGCTATTAGCCCATACAAACACATTGAATAACAGATAGTCCTTACTGCTATTAGCCCATACAAACACATTGAATAACAGATTCACTACATGGAACAACAGATAGTCCCAAAACAATATCAAAACAAGGTTTATTCTGAAGTGTCTGTCGTATATCTGAGAGATATAAGATCAGTATCATCCAGAAAGAAGATTTAAAAAATAATGCACTAACTAAGTCACTCTGGGTACGAGCTTCTGCTAAACTAATTAAATGTCAATGTAAATGCTGGCTATATTTTGTGCTTCTCTCTCCAGTCCAGACACTGATGGAAAAAAAGCAAGACATATTTCTGTAACCTGACGATGTGTAAAAAGTCAAGCAACAAGAGCGCTCTGAGATGTCCTCTGGGAAACCATATGAATGGGCCATTACAGAGAACGCTTGAGTGATGTTGATTGGCCAAAATGGCCTCTCTAGTTGGGTAACCCTTGAACTGATTCAGAGTACAAACTCTGATTTTGAGTACAGACTCAGTGTACAAATTCAAAGTACAAACTTGGTGCACTAAAAGCCACCCTCGGTTGACAACAAGATTATAATGTCTTGTAATATATTTTCCATAAACCAAAATCACAATGTTTAGGGAATAAATACTGTGTAAATAAAGACCTTCCTCAATTGATAGTGTACTGTATTCAGAACAGAGAGCAGTGAGATTATACAGGATCTTATAGTGACTTTACCTTATACCGTCCCTCTGTGTGTGTGTGTGTGTGTGTGCGTGCATGCATGTGTGTGTACATGTGTGTGTCGTATACGTGTAACCTATCTCTCCAGAACAGCACTAACCCAGCCGCCCCCCCCAAAGCTCTTTCCTCAGACTAATCTCTCTCTCTCAATCACCCCAAGCTATTATTGATAACAATCCCTCCCTCTCTGATAGTCGCTGCCATTGACGTCTGACCCCTTTAGTATTTTCCCTCTATTCAGTATCACTGATGCTATAACTGCCCTACACTTATGCCTCTGCAGATAGAGTCCTGCATTGATTGGCTGAGTGACTGAGAGCCAATAAGATAGCTGCAGGGAACACAGTGCATAACATATAATAGATGTGATATTTTCAAGCCATTTAAGAATAGACTACTTCACAGTTCAAATCAGTTCAACACTGAAGATCTTCCATGAAAAAGGAGGTCAATATGTATTTTGTGTAATTTGAGACACAATGAAAGGCACATGGTAATTGATGGCGCTCAGCTAAAGGTATGAATTGCTACAGCGAGGGCTTGTTATGTACCTTCCATTTTTAGGGGATTATTTGTGTCTTAACTAATGAGTGAGCTTTGCATCAACACTTGACTCTATGTTTGTTTTACTCCATGTGTAACTCAGTGTTGTTGTATGTGTCGAACTGCTTTGCTTTATCTTAGCCAGGTCGCAATTGTAAATGAGAACTTGTTTTCAACTAGCCGACCTGGTTAAATAAAGGTGTTCTCAACTAGCCTGCCTGGTTAAATAAAGGTGTTCTCAACTAGCCTGCCTGGTTAAATAAATGTGTTCTCAACTAGCCTGCCTGGTTAAATAAATGTGTTCTCAACTAGCCTACCTGGTTAAATAAAGGTGTTCTCAACTTGCATACCTGGTTAAATAAAGGTGTTCTCAACTTGCCTACCTGGTTAAATAAAGGTGTTCTCAAAACCTGGTTAAATTTCTCAACTAGCCTACCTGGTTAAATAAAGGTGTTCTCAACTTGCATACCTGGTTAAATAAAGGTGTTCTCAACTTGCCTACCTGGTTAAATAAAGGTGAGAACAAAACATGTGCAAAACATTCATACTGTCAACTGTCAACAGACACTAACACATACTTCACACTGTCAAACAACAGGCCTGATGAAAATCACTGCTACTCAGCTAGCTAAACATATATAATTGCCAGTCAGTGAACATTTACCATATAGTATATACAGTGGGGCAAAAAAAGTATTTAGTCAGCCACAAATTGTGCAAGTTCTCCCACTTAAAAAGATGAGAGAGGCCTGTAGTTTTCATCATAGGTACACTTCAACTATGGCAGACAAAATGAGAAAAGAAAATCCAGAAAATCACATTGTAGGATTTTTAATGAATTTAGTTGCAAAATTCTAAAGAAAACATTTAATTGAATGGACAAGTTATGATTTGAACTCAAATGACATAAATAATAACATTTTCTTCCTTTCAAAAATAATCTATTTTCTCAAAGAGTTCCCAAAGTTGACGACCACAAAGTAAGATGAAGAAAACAGAGCAGCGACAGAGACATGGAGTGTAAATCCTTCGATACATGAAAATAACGGACCGACCAACTTTTAGTGCGGAGTCGGCATGCACATAGCGCAGGGCTTTTTGTCACGGGGCTGTCGGACGTTTAAGCTTTAAAAAATGCTATGTGTAGGTTGAGGTTAGTCACTGTCTGACCAACTGCACTGGGCCTCAGGGTTCACAAGCTGTAACAGGTGATTGCTCATACTAACAGCTCATTGTGAGAGGCAGGGAGACGTTCATATTTGATGAATGATTCATTTGCGTTTTAATTTCTTCTGCCCTCTGACCTGTAAGGCAGACTAATGTCTTTGGGGTCAGTACACACACACACACACACAAACAACCCACAGAGAGAGAGAGGGAGAGAGGGGGGGGGCGGAGGAGTCACATTTAATGGGATTACCGGGGCAGAGCAGGGCCGTTCCTAACCTCCCAGTCCACCCCTCCTCTCCCTCCCAAGTCCCAGTGTGCCAATCAGCCCCAGCAGTTCAGGGATCGCCACCTCTCTCTACTCTCTATCGCATCATGGAGAGTGCTTGTGTTAGCCCGGTGTGGGGACCCGCTGCTCTCTAACCTCTTCACCACAGCAGCACTATGACTGGAGTGACCTCCGTTAGCAGAGAGAGCAGAGCTAACCGCTACCCCCCCAGAGGAGACTTAAACACGGCACCCTACTGGGTCATAGGCTAGTGATCTAACTATTAACCCAAACCTCTCGGCTCAGTCTGGACTCAATATGCACTGCCTTGTTCAGACATCCCTCCTACCGCAATCACACTACCATCAGAGTCCTTTGGCTTGACTCCAAGATATTACTCTGACGTCTGCAGGAAGCAGTAGGTGCAGACAGTAGATTTGTGACAGGAAGGTCAAAGGTTGACTTCTCTAATGGGCTCTGGACTTATAGCGTGTCGTGATCCAGGCCGTGGTTGACTAAAACGGCAGCTTTTTCCCCTGCTGTTTTGATACATTCAACAACACAGACTGGCCAGTAGGCTGGTCCTATAACACATTCCTTCCACCCTTCTCTCCTTTTCCGGATTTCCCCCCGTCGATGATCCCTCGGCGACGGCTTTGAAACGAAGCGGAAAATGGAAGCGATTTATTAACGAGACATTAGGGGCACTTTTTTTAATAACCTTCCCATCCTGCCCAGCGGGGTGCTGGGGGATTACACCACACAGGTTTCGGTGACACCAGAAAGGAAGTATCCCGCCAGGCGTGTGAAGAGCGCGGAGCAGGGCACAATGGCCGGCCCGGGGTTCTCACATCCCGCGCTGGGCCCTCACCCCGGGGGAAGGACAATGGGCTAAAAAGGCATGAATGTCCCTGCCCTTCCAGGACATAATGTAGGTGCTGCCACCAGGCTGAATGGGCTGACAGAGCAGCAGAGGAGGGAGAGAGAGGCACAAAGAAGGGCCATAATAAAGGAGATTCCTCGGGTCAGTAAAGCATTGCATTCACCTCTCCTCTAGGCCTCTATAGCTAGCTCTCTCTTCTGTTGGCTCTCTCTTTCTCTCTCTCTTTCTCCCTCTCTCTTTCTCCCTCTCTTTCTCCCTCTCTCTATCTCCCTCTCTTTCTCCCTCTCTCTTTCTCCCTCTCTCTTTCTCTCCTGTCTTCGCTCTCTCTTTCTCACTCTCTCTCTTTACTGTCAGCTCTCTCGCTCACCTTTCTCTCTCACCTCTCTCTCTCACACACTAGGCTGCACTCTAAAGCTACTAGCTAGATGCTGGATAGAGACAGGGCCAATGAGGTGGACTTGCTGCCCTGAGATCAGTGGGCATGAGGATAAGTTATGGGCAGCAGTAAGATAAGTATGAGGGTAAACTACAGACAGAATTAGTCCTAACACATGTCAAATATATCAGCCTTTGACTCCTGTTTATGACTTACCAAATATTTGTGATTCAGTCTGAATTTTGTTCACAGATTTGTTCGGATGTACATAACAGGCTATTCAAGGAAAATCTATTTGTCATGAAATTGAACAGGAATTAGGTTGAAATCAGAAGTCTGTCTAGTGTTTCTGACAGATTATGGTCAGTCTCTGGAGAGAGGGTGTTTGACAAAGCACAGTTAGAGAGCTGCTCCACTCCCTTCAAAGCAGGAGGAAGGATTAGAGACATTCCTTCCTGGGTATCAGATGGCATATGTTCGTGCAGAGGTGTGAGAAATGAACAGCTTTACAACAACACATTACTTCCCCTGTTAGAGGCCTGTGCTTATTCACAACACTGTAATTACTAAGCCTTTGTCCGTGTCCATCTGTAGCTGACATTTCCGTCAGTAGGTTATAGAATTCCCTATCAAAATTAAGTTGATTACATTTGCTTTACCTAGTTCAAAAATAGTACTGAACGTGTTATAACTTATAAATTATGCTTATAACTTTGTATATTTAAAAAATAAACAACAATATGTTTATTATTTTGATTCTTCAATGTATTGAAAACATCAACCTACCCCCTTGAATGGCATTGACCACCAATATGTGTCACTGAGACTGAGTGCGTAATCTTTCAAATGTTTAGCCATTGTCTGATTCACTGGCCGGATGGATCAGATAATGGAAGGAGACAAGGGAGCTGTTCTCAGACAGACGCATGCCTTGAGCTCACTTTAATCTAACTAAAGGAAATAAACTTACAACTGATCACCTTAGTGACAAAACGCTGCTGAGAAAGCTAATTTGCTTCCTCCCAATGGCTCCTGCAACAGATAATACAGTTTTATTACACAAAGGTCACTGGGGAAATTAACTTCTGGGCCAGCAAATAAAAGAAAGGCCCTGGCACTCAGAATAACAAGTATATACTGATTACATTGAATCAGGAGAATCCCGGTTGGATTGCGACACTGACCTTTCTGCCAACTCCAGAGAAGATCAGATACGTAGGACAGGACAGCAGGATAGACCACAGACACATTACAACCATATGTGTTGTATTGTGGGAATAATCAACCAGGGCAGCGACTACAAGGTAGATTCTACAAGTTATCAGTTTGAAAGTGGCTCGATTGTAATACTTGGATAGAAAATGTGTGGTTTTTGGAGAGTCTTGAGAACACTAAATTGGATTAAGGATCATCAGTTGAATTCACAACAGGGAAAGTACAAAAAAGTGTACATTTTTTGGTTGCTGTTTTTTGTTTTAAGTGTCGGTTGCATTGGACATGTTGCTGTTCCTGTTTTTCCAACAGTAATATCATGTATTGGACCACTACAACCAGGCTAACAAATGAATTATTTTTGATAAAGTGCAGTTTGTTTTTTAAACTTGAAACTAATACAACCCAGAATCATAGCACCCTTTCATTTAATCTTCTGGCTTTCATCCTGCAGACAGCAGTCAATCAATGTCTCCTTTGGTGTCTGTGATTCATGCTAACAGGTCATTGTAATACTCTTCACTCATTAGTTAGAAAGTAACAGAGGAGAGCACTTGCTGCAGTGAGGTATGGCTTGAAATAAAGGGAGTGATTTCACTGGAGAGAGAGGGGGAGAAAGAGAGAGAGAGGAGGGGGAGAGGGGAGGGGAGGGGGAAAGAGAGAGAGAGAGGAGGGGGAAAGAGAGAGAGGGAGGCGGGGTGAGAGAGGGGGAGAAAGAGAGAGAGAGAGGAGGGGGGAGGGGAGGGGGGAGAGGAGGGGGAGAGAGAGAGAGAGGAGGGGGAGAGAGGAGGGGAGAGAGAGAGGAGGGAGGGGGAGGGGAAGAGAGAGAGAGGAGGGGGAAAGAGAGAGAGAGGAGGCGGGGTGAGAGAGGGGGGGAGAAAGAGAGAGAGAGGAGGGGGGAGGGGAGAGCGAGAGGGGAGGGGGGGGGAAAGAGAGAGAGGGGGAAAGAGAGAGAGAGGAGGTGGTGTGAGAGACGAAGGGGGGAGAAAGAGAGGAGGGGGAAAGAGAGAGAGAGGAGGCGGGTGAGAGACGAAGGGGGAGAGGGGGAGAAAGAGAGAGAGAGGAGGTGGGGTGAGAGACGAAGGGGGGGAGAGGGGGGAGAAAGAGAGAGAGAGAAACGTAGCATCAGTGTGATAATAGCCCTCTGAACTATTGCATGTTTCAATCAATGGAGACAGAAGTGAATAAAAAAGCCGGGAGGGAAGATTCACAGACATCGATCCCGTCTCAACACAGAGAGAGCCGACAATCTAAGATCTGGCCCTGTTAATGCTCCCAGTCATCCACAAAATCAATAGAAACTCATCCTTTCAATAGCATCCAATTATTAGCACAAAGTAAAGGCAGGCTACCACAATAAATCAGCAAACTTTATTGAAAAGAGACACAGACAAGATAAATGTTGATTGGAATGCAAATAATGCACAATACTGTGCTAAAAGATACAGCCTCCGATTTATTACTCACCATTTATTTGAGATGGTTATGTTTGATGAGATAGTAGTACAATTCAGTGACAAGTAGTTCAAGATAAATGAACAGAATGAATATGATCGTTCATCAATCTCTCCAACTCTAAGTCATAAACTTAATGTCAACAAATGATTTAAAAAGGGAACAGGTTTACCGCCGGCTTCTCCATGATACTGTACTGTCAGTGTGTCTTTAGAGGCTTCTCTAACACCGTCTCCATGATACTGTACTGTCAGTGTGTCTTTAGAGGCTTCTCTAACACCGTCTCCATGATACTGTACTGTCAGTGTGTCTTTAGAGGCTTCTCTAACACCATCTCCATGATACTGTACTGTCAGTGTGTCTTTAGAGGCTTCTCTAACACCATCTCCATGATACTGTACTGTCAGTGTGTCTTTAGAGGCTTCTCTAACACCATCTCCATGATACTGTACTGTCAGTGTGTCTTTAGAGGCTTCTCTAACACCATCTCCATGATACTGTACTGTCAGTGTGTCTTTAGAGGCTTCTCTAACACCGTCTCCATGATACTGTACTGTCAGTGTGTCTTTAGAGGCTTCTCTAACACCATCTCCATGATACTGTACTGTCAGTGTGTCTTTAGAGGCTTCTCTAACACCATCTCCATGATACTGTACTGTCAGTGTGTCTTTAGAGGCTTCTCTAACACCATCTCCATGATACTGTACTGTCAGTGTGTCTTTAGAGGCTTCTCTAACACCATCTCCATGATACTGTACTGTCAGTGTGTCTTTAGAGGCTTCTCTAACACCATCTCCATGATACTGTACTGTCAGTGTGTCTTTAGAGGCTTCTCTAACACCATCTCCATGATACTGTACTGTCAGTGTGTCTTTAGAGGCTTCTCTAACACCATCTCCATGATACTGTACTGTCAGTGTGTCTTTAGAGGCTTCTCTAACACCATCTCCATGATACTGTACTGTCAGTGTGTCTTTAGAGGCTTCTCTAACACCATCTCCATGATACTGTACTGTCAGTGTGTCTTTAGAGGCTTCTCTAACACCATCTCCATGATACTGTACTGTCAGTGTGTCTTTAGAGGCTTCTCTAACACCATCTCCATGATACTGTACTGTCAGTGTGTCTTTAGAGGCTTCTCTAACACCATCTCCATGATACTGTACTGTCAGTGTGTCTTTAGAGGCTTCTCTAACACCATCTCCATGATACTGTACTGTCAGTGTGTCTTTAGAGGCTTCTCTAACACCATCTCCATGATACTGTACTGTCAGTGTGTCTTTAGAGGCTTCTCTAACACCATCTCCATGATACTGTACTGTCAGTGTGTCTTTAGAGGCTTCTCTAACACCATCTCCATGATACTGTACTGTCAGTGTGTCTTTAGAGGCTTCTCTAACACCATCTCCATGATACTGTACTGTCAGTGTGTCTTTAGAGGCTTCTCTAACACCATCTCCATGATACTGTACTGTCAGTGTGTCTTTAGAGGCTTCTCTAACACCATCTCCATGATACTGTACTGTCAGTGTGTCTTTAGAGGCTTCTCTAACACCATCTCCATGATACTGTACTGTCAGTGTGTCTTTAGAGGCTTCTCTAACACCATCTCCATGATACTGTACTGTCAGTGTGTCTTTAGAGGCTTCTCTAACACCATCTCCATGATACTGTACTGTCAGTGTGTCTTTAGAGGCTTCTCTAACACCATCTCCATGATACTGTACTGTCAGTGTGTCTTTAGAGGCTTCTCTAACACCATCTCCATGATACTGTACTGTCAGTGTGTCTTTAGAGGCTTCTCTAACACCATCTCCATGATACTGTACTGTCAGTGTGTCTTTAGAGGCTTCTCTAACACCATCTCCATGATACTGTACTGTCAGTGTGTCTTTAGAGGCTTCTCTAACACCATCTCCATGATACTGTACTGTCAGTGTGTCTTTAGAGGCTTCTCTAACACCATCTCCATGATACTGTACTGTCAGTGTGTCTTTAGAGGCTTCTCTAACACCATCTCCATGATACTGTACTGTCAGTGTGTCTTTAGAGGCTTCTCTAACACCATCTCCATGATACTGTACTGTCAGTGTGTCTTTAGAGGCTTCTCTAACACCATCTCCATGATACTGTACTGTCAGTGTGTCTTTAGAGGCTTCTCTAACACCATCTCCATGATACTGTACTGTCAGTGTGTCTTTAGAGGCTTCTCTAACACCATCTCCATGATACTGTACTGTCAGTGTGTCTTTAGAGGCTTCTCTAACACCATCTCCATGATACTGTACTGTCAGTGTGTCTTTAGAGGCTTCTCTAACACCATCTCCATGATACTGTACTGTCAGTGTGTCTTTAGAGGCTTCTCTAACACCATCTCCATGATACTGTACTGTCAGTGTGTCTTTAGAGGCTTCTCTAACACCATCTCCATGATACTGTACTGTCAGTGTGTCTTTAGAGGCTTCTCTAACACCATCTCCATGATACTGTACTGTCAGTGTGTCTTTAGAGGCTTCTCTAACACCATCTCCATGATACTGTACTGTCAGTGTGTCTTTAGAGGCTTCTCTAACACCATCTCCATGATACTGTACTGTCAGTGTGTCTTTAGAGGCTTCTCTAACACCATCTCCATGATACTGTACTGTCAGTGTGTCTTTAGAGGCTTCTCTAACACCATCTCCATGATACTGTACTGTCAGTGTGTCTTTAGAGGCTTCTCTAACACCATCTCCATGATACTGTACTGTCAGTGTGTCTTTAGAGGCTTCTCTAACACCATCTCCATGATACTGTACTGTCAGTGTGTCTTTAGAGGCTTCTCTAACACCATCTCCATGATACTGTACTGTCAGTGTGTCTTTAGAGGCTTCTCTACACCATCTCCATGATACTGTACTGTCAGTGTGTCTTTAGAGGCTTCTCTAACACCATCCATCTCCATGATACTGTAACACTGATACAGTGTGTCTTTAGAGGCTTCTCTAACACCATCTCCATGATACTGTACTGTCAGTGTGTCTTTAGAGGCTTCTCTAACACCATCTCCATGATACTGTACTGTCAGTGTGTCTTTAGAGGCTTCTCTAACACCATCTCCATGATACTGTACTGTCAGTGTGTCTTTAGAGGCTTCTCTAACACCATCTCCATGATACTGTACTGTCAGTGTGTCTTTAGAGGCTTCTCTAACACCATCTCCATGATACTGTACTGTCAGTGTGTCTTTAGAGGCTTCTCTAACACCATCTCCATGATACTGTACTGTCAGTGTGTCTTTAGAGGCTTCTCTAACACCATCTCCATGATACTGTACTGTCAGTGTGTCTTTAGAGGCTTCTCTAACACCATCTCCATGATACTGTACTGTCAGTGTGTCTTTAGAGGCTTCTCTAACACCATCTCCATGATACTGTACTGTCAGTGTGTCTTTAGAGGCTTCTCTAAAACCATCTCCATGATACTGTACTGTCAGTGTGTCTTTAGAGGCTTCTCTAACACCATCTCCATGATACTGTACTGTCAGTGTGTCTTTAGAGGCTTCTCTAACTCTCCAACACTTCATCTCTTTAGAGGCTGATACTGTACTGTCAGTGTGTCTTTAGAGGCTTCTCTAACACCATCTCCATGATACTGTACTGTCAGTGTGTCTTTAGAGGCTTCTCTAACACCATCTCCATGATACTGTACTGTCAGTGTGTCTTTAGAGGCTTCTCTAACACCATCTCCATGATACTGTACTGTCAGTGTGTCTTTAGAGGCTTCTCTAACACCATCTCCATGATACTGTACTGTCAGTGTGTCTTTAGAGGCTTCTCTAACACCATCTCCATGATACTGTACTGTCAGTGTGTCTTTAGAGGCTTCTCTAACACCATCTCCATGATACTGTACTGTCAGTGTGTCTTTAGAGGCTTCTCTAACACCATCTCCATGATACTGTACTGTCAGTGTGTCTTTAGAGGCTTCTCTAACACCATCTCCATGATACTGTACTGTCAGTGTGTCTTTAGAGGCTTCTCTAACACCATCTCCATGATACTGTACTGTCAGTGTGTCTTTAGAGGCTTCTCTAACACCATCTCCATGATACTGTACTGTCAGTGTGTCTTTAGAGGCTTCTCTAACACCATCTCCATGATACTGTACTGTCAGTGTGTCTTTAGAGGCTTCTCTAACACCATCTCCATGATACTGTACTGTCAGTGTGTCTTTAGAGGCTTCTCTAACACCATCTCCATGATACTGTACTGTCAGTGTGTCTTTAGAGGCTTCTCTAACACCATGATCCATGATACTGTACTGTCAGTGTGTCTTGTAGAGGCTTCTCTAACACCATCTCCATGATACTGTACTGTCAGTGTGTCTTTAGAGGCTTCTCTAACACCATCTCCATGATACTGTCAGTGTGTCTTTAGAGGCTTCTCTAACACCATCTCCATGATACTGTACTGTCAGTGTGTCTTTAGAGGCTTCTCTCCATGATACTACTGTCACTTTAGAGGCTTCCATCATCTCCATGATACTGTACTGTCAGTGTGTCTTTAGAGGCTTCTCTAACACCATCTCCATGATACTGTACTGTCAGTGTGTCTTTAGAGGCTTCTCTAACACCATCTCCATGATACTGTACTGTCAGTGTGTCTTTAGAGGCTTCTCTAACACCATCTCCATGATACTGTACTGTCAGTGTGTCTTTAGAGGCTTCTCTAACACCATCTCCATGATACTGTACTGTCAGTGTGTCTTTAGAGGCTTCTCTAACACCATCTCCATGATACTGTACTGTCAGTGTGTCTTTAGAGGCTTCTCTAACACCATCTCCATGATACTGTACTGTCAGTGTGTCTTTAGAGGCTTCTCTAACACCATCTCCATGATACTGTACTGTCAGTGTGTCTTTAGAGGCTTCTCTAACACCATCTCCATGATACTGTACTGTCAGTGTGTCTTTAGAGGCTTCTCTAACACCATCTCCATGATACTGTACTGTCAGTGTGTCTTTAGAGGCTTCTCTAACACCATCTCCATGATACTGTACTGTCAGTGTGTCTTTAGAGGCTTCTAACACCATCTCCATGATACTGTACTGTCAGTGTGTCTTTAGAGGCTTCTCTAACACCATCTCCATGATACTGTACTGTCAGTGTGTCTTTAGAGGCTTCTCTAACACCATCTCCATGATACTGTACTGTCAGTGTGTCTTTAGAGGCTTCTCTAACACCATCTCCATGATACTGTACTGTCAGTGTGTCTTTAGAGGCTTCTCTAACACCATCTCCATGATACTGTACTGTCAGTGTGTCTTTAGAGGCTTCTCTAACACCATCTCCATGATACTGTACTGTCAGTGTGTCTTTAGAGGCTTCTCTAACACCATCTCCATGATACTGTACTGTCAGTGTGTCTTTAGAGGCTTCTCTAACACCATCTCCATGATACTGTACTGTCAGTGTGTCTTTAGAGGCTTCTCTAACACCATCTCCATGATACTGTACTGTCAGTGTGTCTTTAGAGGCTTCTCTAACACCATCTCCATGATACTGTACTGTCAGTGTGTCTTTAGAGGCTTCTCTAACACCATCTCCATGATACTGTACTGTCAGTGTGTCTTTAGAGGCTTCTCTAACACCATCTCCATGATACTGTACTGTCAGTGTGTCTTTAGAGGCTTCTCTAACACCATCTCCATGATACTGTACTGTCAGTGTGTCTTTAGAAGTTCAACACTATCCTCTCTTTAAGTTGCTAATCATTCTCTCAGCGGATTGGACCTAAACAGATGACTGGATGCACATGAGTGGCTCTCGTCTGATTGATCCTCAACAGCTATGAATTGAGGGAAAACAACAGATATTCATGTTCACAGTATAGGCTTTGAAGTCATGGAGATGGATAGTTACATTAAAGGTGGGCATTTGAAGTTGTCATAGAGAACTCTCACTAAATATGACACTAGTAAATGCTGTATGTTTGGATTTACACATGCTCTCTTTGTCCTGTATGGGGGGTGGTGGGGTATAGGGGGAGGGGGGGTCAACCCTTTGCTGCCCCCCCCCTCTAATAATCATTAATATCTCATCATAGTTTGTGTTAATTAAAAAAGCTGCAAAGTGAATTGGCGTTAAATGTAATCATGTTGGATCTAATGTTCCTTTGTGAGGATCCCATCTATCATGTCTCTGGTTATTGAGACTTGGTTTAATCAAATAGAGAGGGAAGTCTTCTCCCCCTTTATGTGGAATGATCAGATCTACTTCATCATCTCATCTCACGCCGAGACACAACACACCACTTTTCTACCATCGACTAAGACTTGCCAATATTCATATTTGCAGAGCTAAAGAAATTATTTAAGTTGACACCAACAAACACATCGTAGGTAGTAGACATTGGATGGGAGTTTAGCAGCCATGTTTTGCATATTGGGAATCTTGGTTTGTTTGCCAGTGAGGTATTGTTCATCAGGATATGTGTTTGAGTAGTTTTATTAGGATGTATAGAAGTTATAATGGTTTGGACAAGTATAAAGTGCATTCGGAAAGTATTCAGACACCTTTACTTTTTACACATTTTGTTATGTTACATCCTTATTCTAAAATTGATTAAATTAAATAAAAATCCTTACCAGCACACAATACCCCATAATGACAAAGAAAAAACTGTTTTTTAGACATTTTTGCAAATATATTACAAACAAAAAATGGAAGTATCACATTTATATAAGTATTCAGACCCTTTACTCAGTACTTTGTTGAAGCATCTTTGGCACTGATTACAGCCTCAAGTCTTCTTGTGTATGATGCTACATGCTTGGCACACCTGTATTTGGGGAGTTTCTCCCATTCTTGTCTGCAGATACTTTCAAGCTCTGCCAGGTTGGATGGGGAGCGTCGATGCACAGCTATTTTCAGGTCTCCCCAGAGATATTCGATCGGTCCAGGTTCTGGCTGGGCCACTCAAGTACATTCAGGGACTTGTCACGAAGCCACTCCTGCGTTGGCTTGGCTGTGTGCCCTGGGTCATTGTCCTTTTGGAAGATGAACCTTCACCCCAGTCTGAGGTCCTGAGCGCTCTGGAGAGGTTTTCATCAAGGATCGCTCTGTACTTTGCTCCGTCCATCTTTCCCTCAATCTTGACTAGTCTCCCAGTCACTGCTGCTGAAAAACATCCCCACGGCATGATGCTGCCACCACCATGCTTCACCGTACATATGGTGCCAGGTTTCCTCCAGACGTTACGCTTGGCATTATGGCCAAAGAGTTCAATCTTGGTTTCATCAGACCAGAGAATCTTGTTTTTTATGGTCTGAGAGTCCTTTAGGTGCGTTTTGGCAAACTCCAAACGGGCTGTCATGTGCCTTTTACTGAGGAGTGGCTTCCGTTTGGCCACTCTACCATAAAGGCCTGATTAGTGGAGTGCTGCAGAGATTGTCCTTCTGGAAGGTTCACCCATCTCCACAGATGAACTCTGGAGCTCTGTCAGTGTGACCATCGGGTTCTTGGTCACCTCCCTGATTGTTCTTGGGGACCTTCAATGCTGCAGAAATGTTTTGGTAACCTTCCCCAGATTTGTGCCTAGACACAATCCTGTCTCGGATCTCTACGGACTCTTCAACCTCATGGCTTGGTTTTTGCTCTGATATGCACTGTCAACTGTGGGACCTTGTATAGACAGGTGTGTTTCTTTCCAAATCATGTCCAATCAAGTTGTAGAAACATCTCAATGGTGATCAATGGAAACATGATCCACCTGAGCTAAATGTAGAGTCTCATTTCTAAAAATGTGTTTTTCTTTGGCATTATTTAAGACATTTTTGAATAAGGCTGTAACGTAACAAAATGTGGAAAAAGTCAAGGGGTCTGGATACTTTCCAAATGCACTTTCTGCCGGACCATTTTTAATAAAGAGTAGGGAAGGGTTATCCCCAAGGTGTTCAGGAGTGTTTGGTGTAACAATAATGGCTCCCACTGTAGGATGGTCAGCCTACCAGCAACCAGCCAGCCACTCACTCTCTTTGATCCCCTACTGTCAGAGCTCCAGATAGATATGGATATATTGACCTGGGTGGGACACAGTTACCATGAGACACAGTAATGTTGAGAAGCAACCAGATTGAAGAGTGACAACTCCCAAATAAGTCAATTGAGTCGTCTGGACACTCAACACAAGGTAACAAATGGTTCTGATATCGTAGCCTTGTAAAAAGTAAAGACATTGGACTGACACTGCATAATGATTTTGGCAATGTGCAAGATTGATGCTCATAGCATAACGTGCTTGGTGCTTTTTTCATATACATCATTTGGCTATTTTAATGATGTAATGTGTTTTCAAACTAAGTTTGTTGCTCGTTTGTTCCTATGTCCTTCACTTACTGTATGTCAATCAAGTCAATCATCGGCCTACTCCAGTATATTAGACTAGCAAGCTAACAGAGATGCTAAGTGACTATACTAAGTGGCTATGCTACTATTATGATTAATCTGGTTCTTCTGGCTAATGGGGCGTTCACATGCTGTCGGAGTTAACGGAAGTTCGGAGTTCTCCACTGGGAAGTTTCACTTGATCAACCTTCAAAGTCGTAACTACAAGTGGGACACCCTGAGAAAATGTTGTTACTGGAGTTGCCGAGTTGTGACGTTTTCACTACTGACCTTTCACCTTTTCAACAAAAATCTGTTTTTGACAATAACAAACTTAGCAATGTGGATAATGTATCTAGTTTAACCATATTGTCAATGTTAAGTAAGCTAGCTAACTCTATTATTAGCAATGTTAGCTAGCTTATCAAGCTAGCTAAAATCGTATTGGTTGAAGAATTGGTCCGACTTCAAAAGCACTTGAACACAATCAAGTCATACTAATGACTTCCCAATTCCAAGTTTCCCACTTCCCAAAAGCACACGAATGCAACATAAAGGCTATAGCTCTGTAATAATGAGGTGTCTTCTCAATACCCACTCTCGTGACACAGCATGAAATATATCAGAAATATATCCATTGTCCTTCATCCTCAATAACCAGGTGTCAAATCCCATATCCTTAGTGTTTTCAAGTCCTGTATTTATCAAAACAACAGTCCTGAGGGTTTCTGTACTTACTACCCAGACGATAAAGATCATGTCATTCACTTATAGGATAGAAGGAGAATGCTGTAATACTGTATACCATAGAATCTCTATGACCCATATACTGTATGGGTAGAGTTGACATGATTGCCAACATCCCTTTATAACATAGCCTAGTCTCCGTTGTGATAGCCTAGTCTCCGTTGTGATAGCCTAGTCTCCGTTGTGATAGCCTAGTCTCCGTTGTGATAGCCTAGTCTCCGTTGTGATAGCCTAGTCTCCGTTGTGATAGCCTAGTCTCCGTTGTGATAGCCTAGTCTCCGTTGTGATAGCCTAGTCTCCGTTGTGATAGCCTAGTCTCCGTTGTGGTAGCCTAGTCTCCGTTGTGATAGCCTAGTCTCCGTTGTGATAGCCTAGTCTCCGTTGTGATAGCCTAGTCTCCGTTGTGATAGCCTAGTCTCCAATGTGTCGGAGGAAACACTGTGCACCTGGCAACCATGGTTAGCGCGCACTGCACCCGGCCCGCCACAGGAGTCACTGGTGCGCGATGAGACAAGGACATCCCTACCGGCCAAGCCCTCCCTAACCCGGATGACGCTAGGCCAATTGTGCGTCACCCCACGGACCTCCCGGTCGCGGCCGGTTACGACAGAGCCTGGGCGCGAACTCCAGAGTCTCTGATGGCACAGCTGGCGCTGCAGTCCAGCGCCCTTAACCACTGTGCTCCCGGGAGTAGCAAACATTTCTAAATACCTGTTTTTGCTTTGTCATTATGGGCTATTATGTGTAGATTGATGAGAGGGGAAAAACAATTTCATACATTATAGAACGAGGCTGTGACGTAACAAAATGTGGAAAAAGTCAAGGGGTCTGAATACTTTCCAAATGAACAGTACATCATGATCTGATCCACCTTCTATCTCACCACCCCCCTCCCCCAAACACCACCTATCATCATAACACAGTGATTGTGTCCCAAATTGCACCCTATTCCTATATAGTAGCCTACTTTTGACAAGAAACTTGACAAAAGAGGTGCATTATATAGGGAATAGGGTCCCCGTGTGAGCCTCTGCTGTATTAATGCACAGTGCTGTGGATGAGTGCACAAGAGAGTGGCCTGACTTTTAGTTAACGGTGTTGTGAGGGGGAAAAAAATCAGATTAAACAATTAGTGTCAATTAGCCGGCAGCCAAATCATTCTGCAAACAATTGGTCTCTAGTGCCCTGCTTAATTACGGACGACTTTCAGCTCCTTATCATGAGGCGCTAGTCTCCGTTGTGATTCATGTCCAACTCACGCCTGTCCCTCAAGCACCATCAATTATCCGCCAGTAAACAAATCCCCAGAAGAAAAAATCACAACTCCAACGGGTGGGAGGCCTGATTAGCATAGCACCGTTTGCATCCTAAATGGCACCCTATTCCCTGGAGACCCTGGTCAAAAGTAGTGCACTATATGGGGAATATGGAGCAATTAGGGACCTAACCTCTGTTATTTATGTCTCCTGCCTGTCCTCTCCCCTGGCTGTCCTCTCTCCTGCCTGTCCTCTCTCCTGCCTGTCCTCTCTCCTGCCTGTCCTGTCTCCTGCCTGTCCTGTCTCCTGGCTGTCCTGTCCTGTCTCCTGCCTGTCCTGTCTCCTGCCTGTCCTGTCTCCTGCCTGTCCTGTCTCGTGCCTGTCCTGTCTCCTGGCTGTCCTGTCTCCTGGCTGTCCTGTCCTGTCTCCTGGCTGTCCTGTCTCCTGCCTGTCCTGTCTCCTGCCTGTCCTGTCTCCTGGCTGTCCTGTCTCCTGTCTGTCCTGTCTCCTGCCTGTCCTGTCTCCTGGTTGTCCTGACTCCTGGCTGTCCTGTCTCCTGGCTGTCCTGTCTCCTGCCTGTCCTGTCTCCTGCCTGTCCTCTCTCCTGGCTGTCCTCTCTCCTGCCTGTCCTCTCTCCTGCCTGTCCTCTCTCCTGCCTGTCCTGTCTCCTGCCTGTCCTGTCTCCTGGCTGTCCTGTCCTGTCTCCTGGCTGTCCTGTCTCCTGCCTGTCCTGTCTCCTGCCTGTCCTGTCTCGTGCCTGTCCTGTCTCCTGGCTGTCCTGTCTCCTGGCTGTCCTGTCCTGTCTCCTGGCTGTCCTGTCTCCTGCCTGTCCTGTCTCCTGCCTGTCCTGTCTCCTGGTTGTCCTGACTCCTGGCTGTCCTGTCTCCTGGCTGTCCTGTCTCCTGGCTGTCCTGTCTCCTGCCTGTCCTGTCTCCTGCAGCTACAGTAGAGAAAACCCAAGTGATCAAAACCCTACCTGCCCTGATGACAGAGATGGACAGTGGATGTAGTTAGAGTCCATCCTGCCCTGATGACAGAGATGGACAGTGAATGTAGTTAGGGTCCATCCTGCCCTGATGACAGAGATGGACAGTGGATGTAGTTAGAGTCCATCCTGCCCTGATGACAGAGATGGACAGTGGATGTAGTTAGAGTCCATCCTGCCCTGATGACAGAGAAAGACAGTGGATGTAACATTAGAGTCCATCCTGCCCTGATGACAGAGATGGACAGTGGATGTAGTTAGAGTCCATCCTGCCCTGATGACAGAGATGGACAGTGGATGTAGTTAGAATCCATCCTGCCCTGATGACAGAGATGGACAGTGGATGTAAGAGTCCATGACAGATAAGAAAGGAGTCCATGACAAGGAGGAGGAATAGTGACCTTCTGTGGCCTGGTTCTGGTTCTAGTTCTGAATATGTATTGTACCGTGTGCATTTAGTCTGGGTTACAGCAATAAAGATGCACCTTAAATTGAGTTAAATAACTGTTTAATCAAGTGTCCAAAAATGTTATGCACCGTATGCATTGCATCTGAAAATGTGTGAACGTAATGGAAAATAACATGTCAAACCAAATCAAATTTGATTTATCACATGTGCCGAATACAACCTTTGCACCGTGAAATGCTTACTTACAAGCCCTAAACCAACCATGCAGTAAAAAAAAAAAAACCCTGGTCAAAAGAGTTAAGACAAATATTTACTGGATAAACTAATGTAAAAAATAAAAGAACAACGATAAAATAACAATAACGAGGCTATATGCAGGGGGTACCGGTACCGAGTCAGTGTGCGGGGTAGAGGTTAGTAGAGGTAATTGAGGTAATATGTACATGTAGGTACAGTTGGGGTAAAGTGACTATGCATAGACAATAAAATAATAAACAGCGAGTAGCAGCAGCGTAAAAAGGGGGGCGGGGGTTAATGCATATAGTCCGGGTAGCCATTTGATTAGCTGTCCTACAGTCTTATGGCTTGGTAGTAGAAGCTGTTAAGTAGCCTTTTGGACCTAGACTTGGGGCTCTGGTACCGCTTGCCGTGTGGTAGTAGAGAGATCCGTCTATGACTGGGGTGGCTGGAGTCTTTTTGGGGTGGCTGGAGTCTTTTTATAGGGCCCTCCTCTGACACCGCCTGGTATAGAGGTGCTGGATGGCAGGAAGCTTGGCCCCAGTGATGTACTGGGCCAGTACGCACTACCCTCTGTAGCGCTTTGTGGTCGGAGGCCGAGCAGTTGCCATACCAGGCACTGATGCAACCGATGGTGCAGCTGTATAACTTTGAGGATCTGAGGACCCATGACAAATCATTTCAGTCTTGTGAGAGGGAATAGGCGTTGTCGTGCCCTCTTTACGACTGTCTTGGTGTGTTTGGACCATGATAGTTTGTTGGTGATGTGGACACCAAGGAACTTTAAAAAAAAAAAAAAGATTTCACCTTTATTTAACCAGGTAGGCTAGTTGAGAACAGGTTCTCATTTGCAACTGCGACCTGGCCAAGATAAAGCATAGCAGAGTGAACAGACAACACAGAGTTACACATGGAGTAAACAATTAACAAGTCAATAACACAGTAGAGAAAAAAAAGGGGAGTCTATATACAATGTGTGCAAAAGCATGAGGAGGTAGGCGAATAATTACAATATTGCAGATTAACACTGGAGTGATAAATGATCAGATGATCATGTACAGGTAGAGATATTTGTGTGCAAAAGAGCAGAAAGGTAAATAAATAAAAACTGTGGGGATGAGGTAGGTGAAAATGGGTGGGCTATTTACCAATAGATTATGTACAGCTGCAGCGATCGGTTAGCTGCTCAGATAGCTTATGTTTGAAGTTGGTGAGGGAGATAAAAGTCTCCAACTTCAGCGATTTTTTGCAAATCGTTCCAGTCACAGGCAGCAGAGTACTGGAACGAAAGGCGGCCGAATGAGGTGTTGGCTTTGGGGATGCTCAATGAGATACACCTGCTGGAGCGCGTGCTACGGATGGGTGTTGCCATCGTGACCAGTGAGCTGAGATAAGGCGGAGCTTTGCCTAGCATGGCCTTGTAGATGACCTGGAGCCAGTGGGTCTGGCGACGAATATGTAGCGAGGGCCAGCCGACTAGAGCATACAAGTCGCAGTGGTGGGTAGTATAAGGTGCTTTAGTGACAAAACAGATGGCACTGTGATAAACTGCATCCAGTTTGCTGAGAAGAGTGTTGGAAGCCATTTTGTAGATGACATCGCCGAAGTCGAGGATCGGTAGGATAGTCAGTTTTACTAGGGTAAGCTTGGCAGCGTGAGTGAAGGAGGCTTTGTTGCGGAATAGAAAGCCGACTCTTGATTTGATTTTCGATTGGAGATGTTTGATATGGGTCTGGAAGGAGAGTTTGCAGTCTAGCCAGACACCTAGGTACTTATAGGTGTCCACATATTCAAGGTCGGAACCATCCAGTGTGGTGATGCTAGTCGGGCAAGTGGGTGCGATCGGTTGAAAAGCATGCATTTGGTTTTACTAGCGTTTAAGAGCAGTTGGAGGCCACGGAAGGAGTGTTGTATGGCATTGAAGCTCGATTGGAGGTTAGATAGCACAGTGTCCAATGACGGGCCGAAAGTGTATAGAATGGTGTCGTCTGCGTAGAGGTGGATCAGGGAATCGCCCGCAGCAAGAGCAACATCATTGATATACACAGAGAAAAGAGTCGGCCCGAGAATTGAACCCTGTGGCACCCCCATAGAGACTGCCAGAGGACCGGACAACATGCCCTCCGATTTGACACACTGAACTCTGTCTGCAAAGTAATTGGTGAACCAGGCAAGGCAGTCATCCGAAAAGCCGAGGCTACTGAGTCTGCCGATAAGAATATGGTGATTGACAGAGTTGAAAGCCTTGGCAAGGTCGATGAAGACGGCTGCACAGTACTGTCTTTTATCGATGGCGGTTATGATGTCGTTTAGTACCTTGAGTGTGGCTGAGGTGCACCCGTGACCGGCTCGGAAACCAGATTGCATAGCGGAGAAGGTACGGTGGGATTCGAGATGGTCAGTGACCTGTTTGTTGACTTGGCTTTCAAGACCTTAGATAGGCAGGGCAGAATGGATATAGGTCTGTAACAGTTTGGGTCCAGGGTGTCTCCCCTTTGAAGAGGGGGATGACTGCGGCAGCTTTCAATCCTTGGGGATCTCAGACGATATGAAAGAGAGGTTGAACAGGCTGGTAATAGGGGTTGCGACAATGGCGGCGGATAGTTTCAGAAATAGAGTGTCCAGATTGTCAAGCCCAGCTGATTTATACGGGTCCAGGTTTTGCAGCTCTTTCAGGACATCTGCTATCTGGATTTGGGTAAAGGAGAACCTGGAGAGGCTTGGGCGAGGAGCTGCGGGGGTGCCGGAGCTGTTGGCCGAGGTAGGAGTAGCCAGGCGGAAGGCATGGCCAGCCGTTGAGAAATGCTTGTTGAAGTTTTCGATAATCATGGATTTGTCGGTGGTGACCGTGTTCCCTAGCCTCAGTGCAGTGGGCAGCTGGGAGGAGGTGCTCTTGTTCTCCATGGACTTCACAGTGTCCCAGAACTTTTTGGAGTTGGAGCTACAGGATGCAAACTTCTGCCTGAAGAAGCTGGCCTTAGCTTTCCTGACTGACTGCGTGTATTGGTTCCTGACTTCCCTGAACAGTTGCATATCGCGGGGACTGTTCGATGCTATTGCAGTCCGCCACAGGATGTTTTTGTGCTGGTCGAGGGCAGTCAGGTCTGGAGTGAACCAAGGGCTGTATCTGTTCTTAGTTCTGCATTTTTTGAACGGAGCATGCTTATCTAATATGGTGAGGAAGTTACTCTTAAAGAATGACCAGGCATCCTCAACTGACGGGATGAGGTCAATGTCCTTCCAGAAGCTCTCAACCTGCTCCACTACAGCCCTGTCGATGAGAATGGGGGCGTGGTCGGCCCTCCTTTTCCTGTAATCCACGATCATCTCCTTTGTCTTGATCATGTTGAGGGAGAGGTTGTTGTCCTGGCACCACACTGCCAGGTCTGTGACCTCCTCCCTATAGGCTGTCTCATTGTTATTGGTGATCAGGACTACCACAATTGTGTTGTCTGCAAACTTAATGATGGTGTGGTGACTTATGACTATAATACTATCTCTGTCTTCTATACTGATATGCACTGCACTAAGTTACGTGTATTTCTGCACTAAGCTATGTGCATTACTGCACTAATTCATGTGTATTAATGCACTAAGTCACGTGTATTGCTTCACTAAGTCATGTGTATTTCTGCACTAAGTCATGTGTATTGCTTCACTAAGTCATATGTATTGCTTCACTAAGTAATGTATATTACTTCACTAAGTCATGTGTATTACTGCACAAAGTCATGTGTGTTACTGCACTAAGTCATGTGTATTGCTTCACTAAGTTATAGGTATTGCTTCACTAAGTCATGTGTATTTCTTCACTAAGTCATGTGTATTACTTCACTAAGTCATGTGTATTGCTTCACTAAGTCATGTGTATTGCTTCACTAAGTCATGTGTATTGCTTCACTAAGTCATATGTATTGCTTCACTAAGTCATGTATATTACTTCACTAAGTCATGTGTATTACTGCACAAAGTCATGTGTATTAATGCACTAAGTTATGTGTGTTACTGCA
>NC_088409.1:14962861-15106951 GCF_034236695.1 Oncorhynchus nerka | reverse complement strand
TTCACTAAGTTATAGGTATTGCTTCACTAAGTCATGTGTATTTCTTCACTAAGTCATGTGTATTACTTCACTAAGTCATGTGTATTACTTCACTAAGTCATGTGTGTTACTGCACTAAGTCATGTGTATTACTGCACTAAGTCATGTGTATTAATGCACTAAGTCATGTGTGTTACTGCACTAAGTCATGTGTATTGCTTCACTAAGTTATAGGTATTGCTTCACTAAGTCATGTGTATTACTGCACTAAGTCATGTGTACTACTGCCATATACAGTATAAATAAAGTTTCTGATATGTTATTCTGTAATGCTGCCGTCAGACTCTAGTCTTTATCCCAGTAGTTGTCAACATTGATAACTGGGGGTTAGGTTGGTTTGGAGATTATACAGACCGTCACAAAGGGGGGCGACAGGCCGCATCCTCGTCCATACCCTCTGAGACTGTGGCTGCATGTGTCATCTGTTGCAAACGACCATGGGGAGCACCTCAGACACACACACACACACACACACACACACACACACACACACACACACCACACACCACACACACGCACAAACCATGTTGCGGGAAGAGACCGCAGCAGCGTGATGACATGTTAAATTACCCTGGTGATGTATAGCTTAATGAACCCCTTGTGTTGATCAGGCTCCACATTAATCAACAGCCATGAACAGATTCCCTTATTTTCTCAACGCTGCCTTGATAAACTGCATTTCATTTAACCTTGGACAGCAACTTTAATAGCTTCCACAGGACAACTGTCAATACTTTCCTGGGTGTACAGTGATTAAATTGCAGGGCGAGAAGTGGGTCCCAGCTTCCTCCTCATACTCATCCCTCTATCCTCTCCCCTTCCTCCCTCCCCACCCCCCTTTACTTCAAATCACAGTTTGTATTTCCACAGTCTGCATGTGTAGGTGCCACGTGAAGTGAAAACAGAAAACAGACATTTCGTGAAATCATCAAAATAATCCAAAGATGTGCATTGTGGGTTTCTCTTTGACACATAAATGACGTTGTCATTCTAGCAACAGCCCATGAACATGACATGAATGTATTACGCCCAAAGGAGTGAAAGAAAGCCAGCGAAACCTGTTAATGTTTTGGCAACCTACAAGACTGTGTTGCTGGGGTTACAAACCAACCTCACAGTTTATGTTTCTCTCAGCAAAGAAAAACATTGCTCCAAAATACCCCACACCACTTTGCTATTCTTCAAAGACGAAACAACACCAGACATATTGGCTGCCACGGCAACACATATCCTTGTAGAGAAAATATAGATGTGCACCAGGATATGCTGTTTAAAAAGCACTGAAGCCAAAGATATTGACGCCAGTAGCCTTAGCCCAGTGGCTTTAGCCCAGTAGCCTTAGCCCAGTAGCCTTAGCCCAGTGGCCTTAGCCCAGCGGCCTTGGCCCAGTGGCCTTAGCCCAGTAGCCTTAGCCCAGCAGCCTTAGCCCAGTAGCCTTAGCCCAGTAGCCTTAGCCCAGTGGCCTTAGCCCAGCGGCCTTAGCCCAGCGGCCTTAGCCCAGCGGCCTTAGCCCAGTAGCCTTAGCCCAGTAGCCTTAGCCCAGCAGCCTTAGCCCAGTAGCCTTAGCCCAGTAGCCTTAGCCCAGTAGCCTTAGCCCAGTGGCCTTAGCCCAGTAGCCTTAGCCCAGTAGCCTTAGCCCAGTCCTAGTGATTTTCAGAGGCATCCACCACCCTTGTCAATTGAGCAGAAATGATCAGCCTGGAGAGGCATGCTAGCTGATTAAAACCAATTGTCAGGGAAGGGAAGGACGAGGCAACCTCTTTACTGCATGATGAACTAACTACATGGAAGCAGACAATCTCCCCCCTCAGGGAAATCACTCCAGGTCTTAATTAAAGCATTGTGTTTTCGCTCAGTTTTCTGTATTATCACCACGTGTACGTACTTGAGAGAAGAATAAGGACGTTACCTGGAAACTAAGACATCAGATGAAGAGAGATGACAGCAGAGGACCGGCCCTGTTGTCTGTCAATGTAGGATAATAGAGAGGTGAAATGTTTAGTACACATTCAGTAACTAAAACTGAATAATGTTCTGGAAATGTGATAATTGTGTCACTGCTCACTCCCTCATACTAGAATATGTTCACAGGTTGTAACAATTGATCCTCCGTCACAATAGAATATGTTCACAGATTGGAAACTTTCATCCAATGTTCTGGAAAGATTGACTTACCTGAAACGTGTGTGACATGGCGTTTCACAAGTCTATTATCACGTCCACAACATTGTTTCCCTGCCGTGCTGCAGCTCTAAAGTCACCACTAAGGCAATGTGAACATCATTGTTGATATCGATTCATTGGCTACAGTTCACAAGTATAAAGAACCTACCCATTGGGGCAAAAATTGGGTGAATCAATGTTGTTTCCACATCATTTCAACACAAACATTTTATGCAGCCACTGCCAGCTAGCCTACTTCAGCAGTACTGTATCATTTTAATCATTTTAGTCAATAAGATTCTTGCTACGTAAGCTTAACTTTCTGAACATTTGAGACGTGTAGTCCACTTGTCATTCCAATCTCCTTTGCATTAGCGTAGCCTCTTCTGTAGCCTGTCAACTATGTGTCTGTCTATCCCTGTTCTCTCCTCTCTGCACAGACCATACAAACGCTCCACACCGCGTGGCCGCGGCCACCCTAATCTGGTGGTCCCAGCGCGCACGACCCACGTGGAGTTCCAGGTCTCCGGTAGCCTCTGGAACTGCCGATCTGCGGCCAACAAGGCAGAGTTCATCTCAGCCTATGCCTCCCTCCAGTCCCTCGACTTCTTGGCACTGACGGAAACATGGATCACCACAGATAACACTGCTACTCCTACTGCTCTCTCTTCGTCCGCCCACGTGTTCTCGCACACCCCGAGAGCTTCTGGTCAGCGGGGTGGTGGCACCGGGATCCTCATCTCTCCCAA
Organism: Oncorhynchus nerka; assembly: GCF_034236695.1. Lineage (NCBI taxonomy): Eukaryota > Metazoa > Chordata > Actinopteri > Salmoniformes > Salmonidae > Oncorhynchus > Oncorhynchus nerka. Next base: position 15,104,000 of record NC_088409.1, on the reverse strand, counting down.
GTGGTCATTCTCTCTTTCTCCCCTTACCCATCTGTCTATCGCCTCCTTTGAATTCCATGCTGTCACAGTTACCAGCCCTTTCAAGCTTAACATCCTTATCATTTATCGCCCTCCAGGTTCCCTCGGAGAGTTCATCAATGAGCTTGATGCCTTGATAAGCTCCTTTCCTGAGGACGGCTCACCTCTCACAGTTCTGGGCGACTTTAACCTCCCCACGTCTACCTTTGACTCATTCCTCTCTGCCTCCTTCTTTCCACTCCTCTCCTCTTTTGACCTCACCCTCTCACCTTCCCCCCTACTCACAAGGCAGGCAATACGTCGACCTCATCTTTACTAGATGCTGTTCTTCCACTAACCTCATTGCAACTCCCCTCCAAGTCTCCGACCACTACCTTGTATCCTTTTCCCTCTCGCTCTCATCCAACACTTCCCACACTGCCCCCACTCGGATGGTATCGCGCCGTCCCAACCTTCGCTCTCTCTCCCCCGCTACTCTCTCCTCTTCCATCCTATCATCTCTTCCCTCTGCTCAAACCTTCTCCAACCTATCTCCTGATTCTGCCTCCTCAACCCCTCCTCTCCTCCCTTTCTGCATCCTTTGACTCTCTATGTCCCCTATCCTCCAGGCCGGCTCGGTCCTCCCCTCCCGCTCCGTGGCTCGACGACTCATTGCGAGCTCACAGAACAGGGCTCCAGGCAGCCGAGCGGAAATGGAGGAAAACTCGCCTCCCTGCGGACCTGGCATCCTTTCACTCCCTCCTCTCTACATTTTCCTCTTCTGTCTCTGCTGCTAAAGCCACTTTCTACCACTCTAAATTCCAAGCATCTGCCTCTAACCCTAGGAAGCTCTTTGCCACCTTCTCCTCCCTCCTGAATCCTCCTCCCCTCCCCCTCCTCCCTCTCTGCAGATGACTTCGTCAACCATTTTGAAAAGAAGGTCGACGACATCCGATCCTCGTTTGCTAAGTCAAACGACACCGCTGGTTCTGCTCACACTGCCCTACCCTGTGCTCTGACCTCTTTCTCCCCTCTCTCTCCAGATGAAATCTCGCGTCTTGTGACGGCCGGCCGCCCAACAACCTGCCCGCTTGACCCTATCCCCTCCTCTCTTCTCCAGACCATTTCCGGAGACCTTCTCCCTTACCTCACCTCGCTCATCAACTCATCCCTGACCGCTGGCTACGTCCCTTCCGTCTTCAAGAGAGCGAGAGTTGCACCCTTCTGAAAAAACCTACACTCGATCCCTCCGATGTCAACAACTACAGACCAGTATCCCTTCTTTCTTTTCTCTCCAAAACTCTTGAACGTGCCGTCCTTGGCCAGCTCTCCCGCTATCTCTCTCAGAATGACCTTCTTGATCCAAATCAGTCAGGTTTCAAGACTAGTCATTCAACTGAGACTGCTCTTCTCTGTATCACGGAGGCGCTCCGCACTGCTAAAGCTAACTCTATCTCCTCTGCTCTCATCCTTCTAGACCTATCGGCTGCCTTCCATACTGTGAACCATCAGATCCTCCTCTCCACCCTCTCCGAGTTGGGCATCTCCGGCGCGGCCCACGCTTGGATTGCGTCCTACCTGACAGGTCGCTCCTACCAGGTGGCGTGGCGAGAATCTGTCTCCTCACCACGCGCTCTCACCACTGGCGTCCCCCAGGGCTCTGTTCTAGGCCCTCTCCTATTCTCGCTATACACCAAGTCACTTGGCTCTGTCATAACCTCACATGGTCTCTCCTATCATTGCTATGCAGACGACACACAATTAATCTTCTCCTTTCCCCTTCTGATGACCAGGTGGCGAATCGCATCTCTGCATGTCTGGCAGACATATCAGTGTGGATGACGGATCACCACCTCAAGCTGAACCTCGGCAAGACGGAGCTGCTCTTCCTCCCGGGAAGGACTGCCCGTTCCATGATCTCGCCATCACGGTTGACAACTCCATTGTGTCCTCCTCCCAGAGCGCTAAGAACCTTGGCGTGATCCTGGACAACACCCTGTCGTTCTCAACTAACATCAAGGCGGTGGCCCGTTCCTGTAGGTTCATGCTCTACAACATCCGCAGAGTACGACCCTGCCTCACACAGGAAGCGGCGCAGGTCCTAATCCAGGCACTTGTCATCTCCCGTCTGGATTACTGCAACTCGCTGTTGGCTGGGCTCCCTGCCTGTGCCATTAAACCCTTACAACTCATCCAGAACGCCGCAGCCCGTCTGGTGTTCAACCTTCCCAAGTTCTCTCACGTCACCCCGCTCCTCCGCTCTCTCCACTGGCTTCCAGTTGAAGCTCGCATCCGCTACAAGACCATGGTGCTTGGCTACGGAGCTGTGAGGGGAACAGCACCTCAGTACCTCCAGGCTCTGATCAGGCCCTACACCCAAACAAGGGCACTGCGTTCATCCACCTCTGGCCTGCTCGCCTCCCTACCACTGAGGAAGTACAGTTCCCGCTCAGCCCAGTCAAAACTGTTCGCTGCTCTGGCCCCCCAATGGTGGAACAAACTCCCTCACGACGCCAGGACAGCGGAGTCAATCACCACCTTCCGGAGACACCTGAAACCCCACCTCTTTAAGGAATACCTAGGATAGGATAAAGTAATCCTTCACCCCTCCCCCCTTAAAAGATTTAGATGCACTATTGTAAAGTGGCTGTTCCACTGGATGTCATAAGGTGAACGCACCAATTTGTAAGTCGCTCTGGATAAGAGCGTCTGCTAAATGACTTAAATGTAAATGTAAATGTGATGACGTAAGGTAATTTCGTATGTTTTTCACCCAACTTTTAACCTAAATCCAACAGCATGACATTTTTGATTGTTTTTTTTGGGGTTGTTTTCGTGTCAACTAATGTTTCATTAGTTGACAACTCAACCAAATGTAAATCAAAACTAAACGTTGATGTCTGTGCCCAGTGGGTAACTAAGTACTTTCTAAGCTAGCCATACTTCATCCCCCATCCGTTCCGTTCAGTGAACTAACAAAACAAAGTCATGTGTATCTATTGTGTTCCATGGGTGACGTAACAAGGAAAGCAAACATTTCTCTCCTCTCGCTCGCCTTCTCCACCCACACTTGAGAGGTGATGGGCGAACACACAGACTTCCATTATTATCCCACACGGACAGAATGCCTGCAGGAGGATAATTAGAGAAAGTTGAAGGGCCAGGGCTAATCCTAGGTACTTGACTCTGTATGCCTGCCTTCCTCCCTCTCCTCCAGCCCGCCTGTCTCTTAGGCTGCCGCTCACACAGACAAAGTGTAATGCTTCGGCTCGCTGAATGCCAATAAGAGGACCTCGTGGCCTGCAGACGCACTAGTCGAACCAAATGGCAGCACAATATACTGTAAACTGCCTTATTCCTGGACGCGTCTCAGACACAGCAATCTATCGCTCCAGTCATGTACCAAACACACAGCTACTAGACATAGAAAAGAGTGAACGAGGCGTTATCAGCTAGGCCAACAGTTAATCAGGACTCGCTATGGGGATAATGCAACCACTTTGTATCTATCGTAGATGGCCAGTCATTTGCGTGAACTGTGAAGCGTATGTCAAATCAGAAGAAAACAGTAACTTCACGCTGAACACACTACTGGAGAAGATGTCTGAGTGTCTCTCAACAATGATACGTATTGATCCCAAAGTGAGAGTGAAACACACAGGCAGCTTGGGGATCAACAGCACGTGGCTTCATAGATAATCATTATTATTATATCATATACTGTATGTATGGACCATACAGCCAACATTAAAGCCTAAATACGACCTCAAAGTAGCAACTAAACTTCCATAATGTCTCTTTTGTTCCTTCTGTTCCTTGTCCCTTGGTTCCTACAGTTGGATCTGGGCCTACATGCCTAACAGCCCAAGCAGCTGGAGACGTGCATCTAGGCTGATGTACATAGTCCCAGTGACAGACAGGTGTTAAGAGTGATCATTAGCACACCATCACTGCCGTCATGGACTTACAGCCTCCCCCAGCCTTCACTTCAGCCTCTGGGGACATGTGTTGTTTAGCGTACAATTAGCTTGATATTATACATAGGACCAATTATGTCCATGTAAATTACCCAGTAGCTCTCTTGGTGTTGAATCTTTTCCCTGTAAACTTAGAAACGGACTGCGTTGCGTCAGCAACACCTGTGCAGGGAACCGAGAATAAGGTTCTGTTGTGGCTTGTTAAAACTCTAAAAATAGAACCATGGAGCTAACTAGTACATGGTCCGCAAGGAAGTAAAGCATGTATTAACTATCAACTATATTCCATTACCTAACTATTACATTGCCAAAGAAAAGCTCTTTTTAAAAATGAAACCTAAAACATTTTATTACACTATTTCCCACCTCCAAAAAAAGCTAAGATAAAAGGAGGATAAAAAGCCTTTGGAGGCCCCAGCCCCAATCCATTCATCCCTGAACCAAAGAGGTCCCGCTAGACAACACCGCCAGCAGCTGGCTGATCGATATGTCACAAAAGATCAGAGGTTAAGGCAGTCAAAAGATTGTTAACTAGCCATTTTATCTGCCAGACATTTATATCATTGTTTATGGTCCAGTGCTTCTCTTCAGTACCGGCCATGCTGCACACCTGTGCCTGGAACACTATGAGGGAACACTATTTTCCCACTGTTGATGACCTCCTGGCCTGGCCCAGAAAGCCTGCCTGCCACACCACTCTCTCTCTGAAGTGACATCCCAGATAAAGTAGATTACTTCAAAACGTGTAAAAAATAAATAAAGAGAGTTGCACGCTCTCTAAAATCTCCCAATACTGTAATGGATAAACACCAGAGTTTCAGCACACAGTGTCTTGTTCAGAGTTTGTTTACATGAAAACAAACATTTTGCATGTCTTTGAGAGCTTTTAAAAATAGAATCATTATGATAGCTTTGCTTGGTTTTTGAGGATTCTAGCTACAGTTTCAATTTTATTTCTTAACAATGTCTTCAAGTTGTCTGATGTCTGTAATGGCTATACGTAGGTAAATCTAGCCAAACCGTGATAAGATATTTAGGAGCTTTTAAATCTCTTCTGAGCGGAGCACCACCCACTGATACTAATTTACTGACACAGAGTTGGATGGGATGTGAAAGCCACTGAAATAAACTGAAATAAACTCAATTACACTGTATGTTGCATCGTTGCATGACACTGTGATTATAAAGTATATTTACTCTCAATCAAAATATGGTCATCTTCGTCACCCATTGTGTGTGTGTGTGTGTGTGTGTGTGTGTGTGTGTGTGTGTGTGTGTGTGTGATACTCGAGTGCAACTGTCTATACATGCATGTGAGTATCTCTGCGCATGTGTGTATGTGTTTCTATGTGTTTATGTGTGTATGTGTTTCTATGTGTTTATGTGTGTATGCATCTCTGAACCACAACAGTATGCTGTGTAACACATGGGTTTGTTTGCTGCCCCGACTCTGTCTCTGTCTCTGTCTCTCTGTGTCCCTGGCTCTCTGTGTCCCTGGCTCTCTGTGTCCCTGTCTCTCTGTGTCCCTGGCTCTCTGTGTCACTGGCTCTCTGTGTCCCTGGCTCTGTCCATCTGTATGCATTCCAAATGGCATCCTTTTTCCTATAGGGCTCTGGTCAAAAGTAGTGCACTATATAGGGAATAAGGTGCTATTTGGAACACACAACCTCTGTGTCCCTGCTGGCTTGCTGGGAGAGGGGAGGCCCTCAGTGAGTGTGGCTCACCCAGGCGGAGACAGGCTTCCTGCACATCCTTTGTCACACCATTTGGGCCCTTGTGTCTGTGGCTCCCCTGCTTCAGACCTACTTGGCAGCTCACAGGGCAGACAGACATCTGCTCCTCCTAACCTCCTGCATGGTGAACAGAGAGGAGAGGAGAGGAGAGGAGAGGAGAGGTGGGAACCACCACTAGCCCACACCAGCAGTCAGTCAGTCAAAAACACTTGTGTCCCCATATCCTGTTCTGTCACTTGAGTTAACACCATGCTATAGATATGATCACATCTATGGGCAGAGTGAGTAACAATAGTGGAATAGTGGAGCCACTCAAACACACTGTCCTGAAATCCTATTATGTCACTTGAGATATATTGCATAAAACAACATATCATAGGCTACGTATGGCAGGGTTGAAACATGGGTTTGATAGGCATCTGTAAGCTACCCTAGGACACTCAACTCTTTATTTCTCTTCATTTAACATGAGGTGGTGCCCCTAAACCCACAAACAATGGTTTCGTTTTTGTCATTCTTCCAAGACAATTATTTGCATGGTTTTATGCAAAGATCTAATTTCACCGTGATAAGTCGACTAATTGCTGTGGCAAGCCTCAACCTGCAGTTTACTTCTGAGCATGGATCTCAGCAGTAAGACCCTGAGATGATCAAGTTGCTTTGTAAATCACCACATTTAGAGTAAAGTTCGCCATCCCTTTCATCTGGCTACTTCCCCCTCAGACTCTCCGTCCCTTCATTTTCTATGCAGAATAATTGTAAAGAAGACAATATTGAGCACATTTTGTTCGTGCTCAGCGGCCCTGAATAACACGGTCATTATGGCGGTGAAAGCGACAGGTTTGGAGTTTGATTTCATGATGGTAATATAGTCCATGCGTGTAGGAGAAAGAAAGCCCTAAATGGGGACATCTGTTCAATGTGACGTACAGTTAGTGGGGAGACAGGCGATCAGAAAGAACAACCTGGCCCGGCCTCACCATATGAACTCAGGCCAACCCACCCTCACTGTGACTGGAAGGTTTATGGGAGAGAGTCTGTGCGCACAAATTGCCGACAAAGGGAATTGTTTTAATTGTAAAATCCGGATGGGTAAAACCACCCTAGTAAACATGTGAAAGTCAACTGACGATTTGGAAGTGTCCAATCTCTCTCTACCATCAGTGATGTAGTTGTCCATCAGTGACATGTTGAAACATGTTGCATGGGGAACTGTGATCTTGCTGACCTATCAAATCAGCCTGCTTGATAATACAACCCAGCAATTTGTCAATGTGACATACCATGGTTTCCACACATGGGGACTTGTTTATAAAGATAACCTCTCCATCTTTCTCCATCATAGAAAAACGCAGCATCACATGTTTACATCCCTTATGTTAGCTCTCATACCTACCTGGGATATTTAGGTAAGCACGTGACTGCGCAACCTTGTCAGTTGGCTTGAACACATGTTGTGATTAGACCACCGGTGGACGAGCAAGCCTCTCTCTCCTCAGTTATTCCTAATTAAACGCAATTCCCAAAGTACCATTTATCTTGCAGGAGACAGGGTCTACTGTTGTACCGCCTGCGGGTGGAGGGGATGCAGCGCTGCGCTCAGCCTCGTGCACTACAGACAGAAACATCGAGGGTCAATCGATATCAATATGGCGCCGAGTGGAGCACGGTATGTAAGCCTCTATCTAGGCTACACATTGTATTTTTCAAATAATTTAGTGTATCTCTTTAACGTTTTTGGACTTTTTGTTGTTGTTGTCGTCATTTGACCTAAATAGTTTAGGGAGAAATGACGTCAACTAATCAACTGATTGAGTTCTAGTATAGCGTGTAGTTCTATCCTTATGGAAACTCTGGATTGTTTTGTATGGTTATCATAAATGTTAAATAGCATATTAGTGAGTTTTAAGTTTAACATTGGAGACCCAGTTTTCCCGAAATTATAAGCTAAATGAATGAGTTGCATTAATTAATCTACAGGCAAGTTTTACAAATCTAAAGTTTGATTTATTTTCAAAGGTTTCTATTTCAATATTTGCAGAAATCACAGTCAATAATAACCAATGATAAAATGTAAAACTGAGCTGTGAAGAACTCAAAAGACGTGTTTTTAACATAGGCCTACTACAATTGTTAAACTATTTCTACGGTTATTGAATGAACACGAGAAATGATTATGTCAATATTAGGCTGGTACATAGACATGACACAGCACAACTGTTACTTAGGCGATATCAACGACATGTATAGTAATAATTTTTAGTCCAATGTTCTCTGTTACTTAGCCTAGATATTTATTTATTTCATATTTTGTTTTTCCAGCACTATGGACACATTTTGACTGCACCTTGTTCGCTCTAGCAGCGTAAATTAAATCCAAAAAGCTGTTGACCAATCGAAGAAACAGAGGAATTAATCAGATAGTCCATCTATCACACAGTGTAATAAAGGAAGCGACATGGGTTAGGCAGATGATGTGATGAATAATCCCTGGTCGTTTTAATTAACTTTTCGCTGTCTTGTAATGACCAAGCTGGTCAACAGACCCGGTCAATAAGCATGTTAATATCAAACATATAAAACTACGCATGATTAAAAACCTCCTGCGTTATTAAATTTGAAATTCAAATGAAATTTATGCTGCCAATGCACATTGCATGCTAATATAGCGAGGGGAAGAGAGGGAGAGAATGATAGAGAGAGAGAGAGAGAGAGAGAGAGATGGGGAGAGCGACAGGGGAAAATGAGAGAGAGAGTTGTTATGGCCTTCAAGTCCCTGTTATGTAACGAACGGAAGCTATTATTATTATTATGTGCATGTACTCAGCTACATGGGCTCATAACAGTTGAGATGTGATGGAACATATTCGATATTATCAAAATAGTTTTTAATTTTATATTTGATCGAATGTGTAAGATCCGCAAAGGCTGTACGAAAACAGACAGAAATGTGCATTGTATCGTTGTAATGCGCCTGTAGGCTACACTGTTTAATCTAAGATCCCATTGATTAATTATCAACGATATAATGAGGCTACACAGATCTCACCTGGACACACAAAACAGGGAAAGGTAAGAATGATTCAATTAAATGAAGCTAATTTCCTTTTATTTGAGATGTGGTCTGTTCTCCTTTATGCCTCCTCCATCTCTCTTTCTACCCACACACACACACACACACACACACACACACACACACACACACAGTGTAACTCCGTGGACTGATGTACCAATGTAAACGAACTAGCTAAATGAAGTGTATAATTATTTTGTCATACTATGAAGTTAATGATAAAGTCAGTCATCTATTTTCTGGAATGCAGTGCATTATAGTTTTAATCAAAATTGTCAAAATAATTGAATGCAATTACAGTAAAGTGACATTTTCAAAAAAGGTAATATTGGTCCTGCATGTGAAAACAGTGGCGTCTTTTGTAGGCTTCATAATCGTTGTTCGCATGAATTACTTAAAAGTAATGACAACAACATGAATGTAAAACTTCGAAGGGAAATACGCCACAGAAGGTTAGCTAAGACATCTGTGTCCTCCATGTAACACTGGTAGAAAGTGAAGCAAAAGCTTTGAAAAAAGGGATTGAAAATCTCCTAAATAGTCATATACGAATGTTTGATACCACTGTAATAACCACAAAATATAAATAACAATAACAACAACAACGAATAATAACCTAATAACAATCATTACGATAACAATAAATAATAGCACAAGTAGTCTCATTTTAATCGTAAATAAATACAATTCCCAAATTTCCTCTTTCAAATTTGAATAAGTAATTATTTTCACTCTCATTTAACTTTACCTTCTTCCGTTCTTTTATTATGAAGAGGGTGGTGAAGGGGTGGAGAGCTGTCTGAAGTAGTCTACTGATGACCTCACGTTAGAATGTGGCAGTGTGGTGGAACAGAGGCGCTGATTGGTCGCCCGTGTCACAGCGGTACTTCAAAGCCGGAGAGGACCTACAATTGTGGTGGAATGGGCGGAACACATCATTGTATTGCACACCTCTAAAAAAACACTGCTGTGATTCATAAATATAAAAAGATCCTCTGAGGAGGGCACTTTTTGTGATGGCAACTTCACTTCTAGGGGTGAGTCTAAGGGGTTTCTTGCTGGTTTAATTAGTTATTTTATTGTCCAGCGGAGGGGATTAACATTGCTTCCGTCACACTAGGAAAGACAGTTCGTTGATTATGTTTTAAGCAAGTGGGTCACGAGTAAAAAGCTGAGATTCATTTCGCAACGACAGAGAGACGCGCGCGGGATATAACTTTCTACTGATGTGCACAAGACGCGCATGTTGTTGTACATGTGTCATATGTAACGTCATTTAATAGTTTTGTTATAGCTACATTTTGGTGCGTTCTATTTCATCTCAGTCTACAGGTATGTTATGACTCTGTTATGACTTGGAAAAGATGCCTGTTTAAACTGTCCCGCTAGTTGGCCTATTGCAAATGGAAATAGTTTACAAAGTAGCTTTTGCATTAGCACGGAATGAACTTTTCACCGACCAAATAATCATTGTTATTGTAGCCTACTATAGGAAAGGCTATTAGGCACCAACTGGCCAAGCAAACAGAAAGGTTCGTTATCGATATCAACATGTTGTTTCTTGTCATTTCAGGAGGAGCCGAGGCTAGGATCGACTCCTTTAGCCATGTTGGCTGCGACATGCAACAAGATAGGGAGTCCGAGCCCATCACCATCCTCCATTTCGGATAATTCTTCATCTTTTGGGAAAGGCTTCCACCCGTGGAAGCGAGCCACCGCCAGCAGCTGCAGCCTTGGGTCCGGCCTGTCCGGTTTTGGAGTGTCCCGTAACGGAGCTGGTCTATCGGACTCGTTTGGCACCAACAGCTCTCCCGGTTCCAGTGCCTTCTCCCTAACGTCCGGCAACTCATCCACGCCCCACTTTGGAAACGACTATTCTGTATTTCAGGCCTCCGTTACAAACAGTTCTCAAGAACCCAGCCATCAGCCCGTCTTCATTTCCAAGGTGCACTCCTCAGTGGACAGTCTGCAAGGCATCTACCCGAGAATGAGCGTTGCACATCCGTACGAGTCCTGGTTCAAGTCATCCCATCATGGTATCCCCACAGGAGAGGTTGGCACCACCGGCGCGTCTGCATGGTGGGATGTGGGAGCGGGTTGGATTGATGTTCAGAACCCGAGTGGAGCAGCTCTACAGTCCTCGTTGCACTCCGGTGGACTCCAGACATCGTTACACTCTCCTTTAGGGGGCTACAATTCCGATTACTCCAGCCTAAGTCACTCAGCCTTCAGTACAAGTCCCTCTCCACACCTTTTGACAACCGGACAACACCTGATGGACGGTTACAAGCCGGTGTTATCCTCTTATCCGGACTCCAGTCCGTCTCCATTAGGCGGAGCAGGGGGGAATATGTTATCTGGGGGGCCAACGGCCTCTCTAGCGGGGTCTCCCCGGTCCTCCGCACGGCGCTACTCTGGCAGAGCCACCTGCGACTGTCCCAACTGTCAGGAGTCGGAAAGGCTGGGGCCGGCAGGAGCAAGTCTGCGGAGGAAAGGGCTCCATAGCTGTCACATTCCGGGTTGTGGAAAGGTTTACGGCAAAACGTCGCACCTCAAGGCGCACTTGAGGTGGCACACCGGAGAGAGACCGTTTGTGTGTAACTGGCTGTTTTGCGGGAAGAGGTTTACGCGCTCTGATGAGCTCCAGCGACACTTGCGCACGCACACCGGGGAGAAAAGATTCGCCTGTCCCGTCTGCAACAAGAGGTTTATGCGGAGCGACCATCTGAGTAAACACGTAAAGACTCACAGCGCCGGGGGCTCCGCCGGGTCTGGCTCTGGCAGCGGGGGAAAGAGGGGAAGCGATACCGACAGTGAGCACAGTGCACCGGGGAGCCCTCGATGCCATTCCCCCGACCTGTTGCAAGCTCCCGAATCTACCCCGGGAACGGGAAACGAACGGCCTTTCTAAACTCTCTCGACTAAGTATAATATCTGAGAAAAACATATGATCTGAGGGAAATGGCTAAACTACAGTGGACATACGTCGAGTATGCGTAATTATGCTAATGTGTGCAAGTTGAGTTAATCAAGTGATTTAGACTACTGATCAAATGATATCTCCTAGTAGCCTATTGATGACGTGGGGTGGGTGTACAGGTCAAATACAGTACTGGTAAAGTAATCCTGAAGGCACACTGGAACACTGGGGCACAATGTAAACACATCAGTGTTCTTCTAACGCACAGACTGATCCAACCCGGGAGGCCTATACTTTGGTGTATGTACCCTTTTGAGTGTTTTTACGCAACATGGTTATTACATGGGTATTACAATAAGCAAGAAATAGACAACGTTGTTCTATCACTTGGTGATAATATGTGTCCTGCAATATCGTGTTACTGATGTGCTGACGTACTTTTATTCAAAACCAAACTGTGGCACTTTATTAGCCTGTTGAACACTGAAATGATCAGTACGCGTCCTTTTCGGCGGCTCATTTGTAAGGACAAATCACTGTAGCTGTTTATGTGCGGTGATCCACGTTTTCTTTATGTCCTGATCTACCCTATCGAACACATCACCTGTTTATTATTAATAATGGACGAAAAGTTATGTCACCCGTTGGTTAAACGCTCCACGGATAATATCAGAAAGAGCCTGTCCAAGTTTGTAATGAATACTTCCATTTCACGTCACTGCAAGGCTGTATATAATGAGAAATGTAATAGCCTAGAAAAGTATTCCGCACCAATGTAAAGGTGAGTTATGTATTTGTCCATGAGACGATTTTGTATAGTCATTTCTAGTTGTACATTTGGCTCTAGTAAATATCTGAACATGTACGGAAGTGTATTTTGACATTATTGTTTTATTTTGTTTTGTTTGTTTGTCAGGATATAAAAAATGTTATTGTCGGGAGTTATATTTAACCACGAGTTTTACTTGTATTTCTGAGTCTTTTAATAGACGCACTTTGAATTTATTTGTAAGAAGATTTCGAAATCATTCACTGTTTATTATTCTCATCTTTTAATTTAAGTAAGCATGTTGTAAAGTGACGTTAAATTCACAAGCATAATTTCTCAGAGACTGGCTTTCTAATTTAAGCCACTCAATAAAGTCGGTATGGATTCAGAATCAATTCGTTTAGACTGAGTTTGTTTGCTTCCTAATTGAAATTGAACACGTCATTGGCACAGTCGACAAAGCTATTCTCTGCCATTTAGAAGTAGGCTAAAATTGTTACTGGTAGAGCCCATCCAAAATGTTGCTATGCTGTGGCAATTTCATAAATAGTTGACATAGGCCGATGCTGCACATTCATTTTTATGTACAATTACAAGTTCATTCAATCAAATGTCGTTGATTCTCCGATCTGCTGCTTCTTAAACAAATAAGAAAGTTCAAACAAACTATTTAATAGAACATATTATTTCATCAGAATTTCATAGCTTAAACCATAGGTTTAGTTTTTCTTAATAAATTAGTATTAGCGCTGAGCTTTCTTTCTGTGACGTTTTACATCCAGATGTGCAAAACATTTTATATAAAAACAAATACAATTCTAAATTCTAAGTTATTACGGATGGGCAATTATAATAAAAGTATATAGAAAATTGTGTCAAGCAGGTGACGTTTCCACGCCAAGATACGTGTCTGACAGTTTGGGTAGTTTGAGTAAACGAACATCCACATTAATAACAAACATTTTAGCTGGATTGCATGACCATGTTTGAAAAATAAATACTGTAACTACTATTTTAAGTATTATAATTTTCTTGTGGCCCTATCTCATTTTCTGAACATAAAAGCTCGCGTCCAGATAAAGAAAATGCTGCGTGCTTAAAACCTGTTCCATATTTGGTTGCAAATGTAACGTGTCACTTTTAGAAATAGACAGAAGTAGTTTCTTTCTAATATGTATAAGTTTACAGCACTTGTTAATTTGCCATAAGGTAATATGTATAGGATGTTATTAATATCAGCGGTATTCAAACAAAACCAAAAATAAAATGGGCAAAAGTCGGATGGAAAAGTTGAGGCGCAAAACTTTTGTAGATCCGTCAAATAATTTCCATCATAATACTTATTATATTTATTGTAGTGCAAAACTTCTTTAGAGCCACAAAATTATTCCCACGAAATAATATATTATATTTATTGCTTAAAAACAACTATAGCCTGTCTATAGTATATATTTGAGTAATCTCGGCAACAGAACCAAATCAGCTACTGGATTTGGGAAACAGTGCAGCGGTGCATGTTTCACCTGCTGTGGGAAAAATGTAGGCTACGTTAATATATAAAACTCTTAGAACTCTTAATAAAACAATTATGTAACGAAGTGAATACATTGGCAAAGAATAATACATGTCTCCCAAAATGTTTTAGGTTGACTTGACTGAGAAGGGCATGTACGATAGGGATAACTGGTTCAACGCTTCATGTTGGGCCTTTTGAAATAGGCCGACATCGTTTAACACCAAGCCTGGGACTATCGCGATTTTATAATTTTACGATTTTGATGACAAACAAAAATATTTTAACGTGTTTTTTAAAATAATTTTCTTATGGCCAGCTGTAGACTATTATTTCTGATTGAATTCGGGAGGTTGAATTCAATTCAATTAATGTTGCCGGGGTGCAAGATAAGAAATGTTACCTTTACACCATTTTTGGGGGGAATGTAAACCAAATAAGATCATTTCCATAACACTAGACTAAAACGACGTGGTCATATATTTCTACAATTATGCCACCTAGTGTTATTTAAACCTTATTTTACAGTTGGAAAACAAGTGTCCTTTTTACCGAAGTTAGCCGTGGTTGGAGATAGGCCTATTTCAAATGCCGCTAAATGTAGCCTCAATCGAATTGAAGTCTTTTGGAAGTTCTACTACCCCACTAACGTGTTTCATTGGCAACGGGCGCCATCTTGTGTCCATCAGCCCTCTGTAGACTTCAGTAGCCTATTTAGTCTCATTTAAAATGAACGAGTTCCAAGTTTATTTGAAAATGTATTGACATATTCCCCACAATCTCATTTAGATTGTAGTTAAATCATTATGTCACTTTAGAATCAGGTAAAAAATTACATGTTATGGGATGGATAGTTTTATTTGAATGCATATTTACAAACAAGTAACAGCCTTACATAGTGTAATCATTTAAAAATATAGATATTCTTCAAATGCATACTTTGCCTTTTAGAGCATAGTGTCCCTGTTTAAAATAATCAAAATATCACAGTATACAATAACATACAACAGTCTTCTGAACATCAACCTCTCATATTTACAGGTAGACAACCTTTCCCAATCACTGCTTTTATCCAGACATTTAACTGTGATAATGTGTCTCTGTTTTTCTTATAGAAATACATACTGTACCTGTTGTCTTCAGACAATGAAAGGTGCCATGGTCAAGAACAGTTCATTCATTCGAGGCAGCTTATCAAAACTTATTTTAGCTGATGTCCGTGCTCCAGCATTACTGCTAAAGTGAGTAATACAGTGAGTAACCAATAGGCTACATTTCAGTGCACCACCTACATGTGATCAAACCAATTGACACTGAGACAGTTTGTATCATGCAATTGAACATCATTTTAGCAGTCCGTTCAAAGTGAGTTATGGCTGCCATATAGATTCCTTATTCTTTATACATTTTTATAAATAACCTTCATTTAACCAGGAAGTCCCATTATGGACAGGAGACCTCTTTCTCAAGGGGGACCTGGCTAAGAAGTGCAGCTCAATAAAAAGAGCTCACAAAACAACATTCAACAGAACAGTACATACGCTGCAAAACATCAATCTGAATATGAGTTAGTGGTTGACCTGGGCGTTGACCAGGGCATAGTAAGCCCCCCCTTTAGCCATGAGGTCAGTATGTGTACCCTGCTCTGTCACCTGACCATACTGAATTACTGCTATCTGGTCTGCGTTCTGGATGGTAGACAGGCGATGGGCGATCACGATGCAGGTGCGGCCCTGCCGGGCGGCGTCTAAGGCCTGTTGGACAATCTGGGGGAGGGAGGGATAGGGAGAGAGGAAACAGAAAGACAGAGAGGTTATTTGGGAAGGAGGGAGAGGACATACTGTGTGAAGATAAGCTTTTGTGTGTGACCAGGCCATTAAGTAATTAATGAATTAATGAATAGGTAGAAAATGAGATGGTCGGCACTCAATGTCCATGTGACTTACCTTCTCACTCTCTGTGTCCAGGGCAGAAGTGGCTTCATCCAGCAGCAGTACTTTAGGCTGCCTGACCAGTGCTCTGGCGATGGCTATCCTCTGTTTCTGACCTCCAGACATCTGGGTCCCCTTGTCCCCAACCCTGGTATTGTATTTCTGACAAAAACAACAACACAATTTATAGTGTTTGTCTATATTGAACACTTTTAAAATATAAATTAAAATATAAAGTCATAACAGCCCGTCTTGGGCTAGTCAATAGCTATTCTATATGAATATCTTTAGAGACATTAGTTTAAGTTCTACTGTGACCTCACCAGTGACATTTTTTGGATCCCCTTTGAGAAGACTTCAAATATCATCCTACATCTACAGCCTATCCTGTCTCCTCCCATCTCCCTCACTATACTGTTACTATACCTCTGGCAGGCCCATGATGAAGTCATGGATGTTGGCGTTCTTGGCTGCCTCCTCTATCTCATCCTGGGAGACCTCTCTGCTGTTGTCCCCGTACTGGATGTTCTCTGAGATGCTGCAGTCGAACAGGATGGGCTCCTGGGACACCAGGCCCAGCTGAGACCTCAGCCACGACAGCTTCAGGGTCTTAGTATCCAACCCATCCACTAACTGAGACACCACAATAATACCACAGATTTAGGTCAACCCCTTCATTAACTGAGACACCACAATAATAGCACAGATTTAGGCCAACCTTCACAAATATTAAATATTAAAATGCTAAAAAGTGGCCTAACAGTTTTACTATATTTGTTGCATTCCAATTCACAGTATACTGGTTTAGCACTTTGAAATAGTCTTGAAAGCGTGCTTTATATTACATTTATGATTAGATTATTTTTGGTGTTGGTCTCACCACTTGTCCTTCAGCAGGGCTATAGAAGCGCTCCAGTAGTTGTATGGAGGTGCTTTTACCACAGCCACTCTCCCCGACCAGGGCCAGGGTCTGACCAGGCCCCACTGACACGTTCAACCCCTGGAGAACCCTCACGTTCTGACGGGTCGGGTACGCAAAGTGGATCCCTCGGAACTCAATGTCCCCGACAAAGTCTGTCTGGAAAAGACAACATTTTCCTTCCAGATTATTGTCCCAGACAAAACACAATGTTATACCATTGTCCCAGAAAAAACACAATGTTATATCATTGTTTTTATGTTTATATTAGAGTAAGACACATTATATCTCACTCACTGGCTTCTCTCCCTCCTCACTGTAAATGTCAATCTCTGGTTTCTTATCCAACAAGCCAAGAATTCTCCCTGCAGCTGCTTTCGCTTTGGCAAAGTCAGGAGCAAAAGATGCTGATTCTCCTATGTTCATGGCAGCAAATATGATCACAGAAAACACACTGCGAAAGAAAAGGACAATGTTGTACTATCACTGCCACTATATCGGCAGACCCTGGTCATGACCCAACTCAACGAGGCTGTCTCAGGGAGATTTGGGATATGCAAAAAACACACATGTGCATTAATACACGTGTGTGAAATAGGACAAATATAAGCACCCACCAAATGAATGTTATAATTATATTATTACTATTATTTTTATATTACCGTGTAGTGACAATGTGGCAGCCAAGGGTTCTAGTCAGGGTTGGGGTACATTCCATTTCAATTGCAGTCAATTCAAAACCCAATTCCAACACCACATTTTCTTCATTGAAAAGCATTGAAGACAACTGGAATTAGAATTTCAGTGTACTTCCTGAATTGACTGGAATGTAAATGGAATGTACCCCAACCCTGGTGTGAATGTATTCATTTGAGATATAACAGTACCAGAATGTATACTCACAGGAAAACATTTTCATATTCTGTGTGACAGTGAGCAATAAGCCAGGACCCAAAGCGGAAGATTGCAGCATTGACCATGTAAGGGATTGCTTGGGCAACGGCAAATGTTAGTCCGTAGATGGGAGCCTTCACCAAACCGTTCCTGATGTATTCAGTTGAAATCTAATCAGTACTTGACTGTAGGTTATAAGGTCAAACAATCCAAAAGCTGAGTCTATAACAAAGTGAATAACTGTACTCTTACTGGTATGGTCTTTCTAGACTGTCCATGAACTTGTGAAAGAAGACGTCCTCCCGTGTCAATCCAACAACTGTCTTGAAGTTTTCAACGGTCTCTGTAGATATCTACAGAAGATGAATAAAGATTCATTAAGGTTTTATTTGAACACATGGTATCACACACTGATATAACTGTCTCACAGTGCATCACAATTAGGGTTGTATAATAGCAGTAACCTTCCTGAAATTCCCTGCTTATCCAGATATCCTGTTTTAAGGTTTCCCTGATTTTCTGCTTATTCCCTCCTGATTCCGGAAAACCTAGAACTGGGATTACTAGAAAATCAGGGAATTTTGGAAACATTACCGGAATTTTGCAACCCCCAATTGCAAATAGAAAGTTGATGTTAACCTTCCCAGACTGCTCCAGGGCACCCTGGTCTTTGGAGGCGTGGCCTGCCATGGCCCTCATCTGAATGAAGTTGGCTCCAATGAGGAAGGGCACACAGGCGAGGATGAGGAGGGTGAGCTGCCAGCTGTGGATGAAGGCCACCACAATGGCGATGGTGAGAGCACAGACTGTGTTGGTGGCCAGACCCAACCTAGACCCAGTCGCCTGGTGGTGAGGAGAGAGGAAACAAGTAGGTTCCATCCATTATCAGACATTGCAACTCTAAAGAACGCAACTGTAAATGTACAGCATATGTACAGGCAGACATTTTTCAAGATTTGTACAGTAGAATGATTCTGAATTGACGTCGACTTGATGTGATCGATTTTGATCGCTATCTCAACGTGTAAATCCGAGCATTGTGCTTTTACCCCTTTAACCAGAGATGCATCTGTGGCCAATCTGGTGGTTAGAACTCCCACTGCATTGTTGTTGTCATCAAACCATCCAATCTCCTGTAAGGAATGCATTTTAGCAAGGTTCTGAGGCAGAACACCACAACGTGGCATTTCAGCATTGTCCTTTTGCTGGTATTATCAATACAGTAAAGTAAATTAGCAATGACAAGTAAGTCTTTTTAAATTGATGTACAATTGCTGAAGTATATATGTTCCCGCATGACAGTGTGTCCTACCTGTCTCATCATGGCATGGAATACCTGCCTCCTCAGCCTCATGGTAAGAAGCTCTCCTGATTTTCCAAACATGTAACCCTGAAACATAGAACATACAGCAGAAATGTACCCAACCAGACATACCCACAACATATTAAAGGTTTGAGATAGTGCACTGTATAGGGCATAGGTTGCCATTTTGGACACAGTTTAGATCTATAAATTAGAAAACCTTTAGGAAGTAGGTGACAAAAGCCACTCCTCCGATGAGAAGGAAGAGCAGGGAAAACATCATGGTTTTCTGTCGTTTGACTTCCGGGTCAACCTCGGAAAACACCTAGAGAAGGTCACAGGGTGGAGAGAAACCCCCCCAAAATAGATAACAACAGAAAATGAAAAGGCTGCTTTGGAAAATAAGAGCCAAAACCCACCAACCAACAACCATCAAATAAATAATGTGGAAAAATAAGACCACCTCATTTAAATCAAACTCAATGAAGACACCTAGGAAATGTGAATAGTCTCTGCAGTATTTAACAATGCTTCATATTATGAACACAAGGAGGTGGTCTTGTGAAACACTTACTCCAATGATCTTGGCGAAGATGATGGCGACACAGGGATAAACGGCTCCCCCCACCAAGCTAGACAGGGTTCCTACCAACATGTACGGCCACTCGGGCTTGTTCAAGGCCAGGATTCTGGTGAAGGGGATGTCTGGAGCTTCATCTGGTTTCTTTTCCTTCTGTCATCAAACATAGTCATCAATGACAAAACTAAATGACCAAGGACCAACATGATGTAACAGATCTTATTTCTGATGACAATGAACTATCACTATATACAGTAGGGTGGCAGGTTCGAATCCCCGAGCCGACTAGGTGAAAAATCTGTCGATATGCCCTTGAGCAAGGCACTTAAACCTAATTGCTTCTGTAAGTCGCTCAAGATAAGAGCTTCTGCTAAATAACTCAAATGTAAATGAATGCAACCATACATTATAAACCTTACATTATATACCATTCATTATATTCACCATACATTATAAACCATACATTATATACACCATTCATTATATGCCATACATTATATAATAGGTATGATGATAGTTTAGCAATAGCACTATAACAAAGCCATGTTCCTATATAACACATAAAGGACGTCATAAAGGATTATCTATGTAATAGTACCTTCTTGTCCTTCTTGGACTTCTTAGATTTCCTCCTGGTCGTCTTCATTTCCACACGGCCACTGCTGATTGAGTTCTTTTCAAAGCCGCCGTTTTCTATTCCTTCCTCGTTTCCCACTTCCAGCTCATCCATGTCAGATGAGTCATATAGGACAGAATCCAGATCCTCATATTTAGGAGGGTTATCCTCTTCCACAGGGTCCTCTTCATCTTCCTCTGGCTTCCCTTGACTCTGAACAACAGACAAGGTGTGATAGTGGATTTGAACATGTTACACACAGAGCCTGTTTATTACTGATCATTATTCATATAGACACAGGCTTGATAAGGTATATTGCTCTGATACTGATGATATACGTCTCTAAATATGACTCTGATCAACATGATTTAGACGTTGGCTGATTCTACTGTTGAGGCAGAGTTGGGGCCCTGGTGGTCAAAAGCAGTGCACTATAAAGGGAATAGGGTGCCATTTGGGATGCAGTGAGCGTGATACAGTACCTGCTGCATGACCAGAGAGTAGTAAACCCCCTTCTTGGCCATGAGTTCCCTGTGTGTTCCCTGCTCCACCACCTCTCCGTTGCTGAAGCCAGCGATCACGTCAGCAGTTCTGATGGTGGACAGGCGGTGGGCGATCACTATTGTGGTGCGGCCCGCTCTGGCCTATGGGAATGGGAGGAGACAATATTGCCATCATTTGTTCCAAATCATTTTTTTCATTGCGTCTTCATTTTCGCTGAGATGGATTCCAACAGGATCTCATGGATTCACTCTGATTCTTGACGTTTGTCAACTGCTGCAAACGTGAACTTGCAAGGCTGCAGTTAAACAAATCGAATCAGGCTATTATTAGGTTGCGCAAAAGCAGGTTTGCGAACAACCTTAACCATGGGTCTGGTCCTCAGGGAGGGTACTGACCTTATCCAGAGCGGCCTGAACGACCGACTCACTCTGGGTGTCCAGGGCGGAGGTGGCCTCGTCCAGCAGGAGGATCTTGGGGTTTTTGACCAGGGCCCGGGCGATAGCTATCCTCTGCTTCTGTCCTCCACTGAGCTGGGCTCCCCGCTCCCCCACCATGGTGTTCAGCTTCTGTTAACGCCACATGAAATGGGATGGAGATGAAATAATCATCTTTAAATTTGTCCATTTGGATAACATCATCACTATTTGGCCATTTCCTTACACTGTATACAATTTCAAAACTATTTTTTTTTAAACATTTCAATTCAACACAGTCGCCATAGAAACAACAGAATATCTGCTGTCCTACTCACTTCAAATCATTTGTAACCCATAGATCATTTAATGTATAATACATGTGAAACACTGAAGCCATTGTATGTCCTCATTTGTCACTATCCCCACGTACATCGGGGAGTTTGGAGATGAAGTCGTACGCGTTGGCCTCCCTCACGGCCCGTTCGATGTCCTCATCTGTGGCATCCTCTCTGCCATAGCGGATGTTTTCTGCAATGGTTGTTCCGAATAGCACAGGTTCCTGACTGACGATACCCATATTCTCCCTCAGCCACTTCACATTCAGGGTCCGGATGTCCCGACCATCCAGGGTAATCTGTCAACAAACCAGGGTCATATTCATTAGGCATGCAAATGTCTCTGCTTTACTGACAAGTATTTTCTATGCTCATACAGGAGTAATAAAAATGGGAATGTTGTTTATTATTATTATTGTTGTTATTTATTTCTTATTTTGATTTATCAGGGGGTGCTGCAGCAGCCTCAGCACCCCTACCACCCTCAGCTATGCAAACAAAACAAACAGCGTTTCTGACCAATGATATATCAACATTCCACCAGAGGGCACTACAATACTATTTGACTTTTACTGAACTGAATTCAACACTAAACCTGATAAACCAGAACTTGGGAATGAGTGTACGTGAGTGAATGTTTGTGTGTCCATTACACGTGTGTGTGCATGTGAGTCTCTGTATGCACTATGGGTCAGGTGTTTGAACTTCAATGCGCTCGTGTACTGCATACCTCTCCTGAGGTTGGATCATAAAGCATGTGAGTCCTTCACTGGAGGCTGGTGAGTGGAGCTATTGGAGGACGGGCTCATCAAATGCACTTTAAACACACTTTGAATAAACCTTGATCAGATTTGTTCATACCTCTCCTGAGGTTGGATCATAAAGCATGTGAGTCCTTCACTGGAGGCTGGTGAGTGGAGCTATTGGAGGACGGGCTCATCAAATGCACTTTAAACACACTTTGAATAAACCTTGATCAGATTTGTTCATACCTCTCCTGAGTCGGGATCATAAAAGCGCTGCAGTAGCTGAATGGTGGTGCTCTTCCCACATCCACTGGCTCCAACCAGAGCGATGGTCTTCCCACGAGGCACTGTCAGATTCACTCCTTGAAGAATCTACAGCGACAGGGAACACATCCCACAACGTATTTAACATGTATTTTTACCTGTCATTTTACAATTGTACGGCTTGTCATTTGGTTTTGCTAATCCAACTGGAAACTGAAAATTCAACTTAGCTTCTTCCTTATTGTGCATTTTTCAAATCATTTGGAGACAGGTTAGTGTCTGGATCTGGTTCGATTCAAATCCACTACTTACGTTGACATCTTTCCTGGAGGGGTAGCTGAAGTGGATGTTCTTGAATTCAATGTCTCCTTTCACACAGTCTGGTTTGTGACCTTCCTTTGAACTGCTGTCTATGGGCCGCGGCTATGACAAACAAATCAACTCATCAACCGCGGCAGACGGACAAATGTCTAAATTCGACTTGAGTTCTTGAGATCATGTTGTTCTGAGTGAGTTCACATGGAGTCAGTGCTATGGTGATTCAGGCGTTAAACTGATTACTTCCGGTACCTGGTCAATGGTATTGTAGACTTCATAGGCAGCACCCCGGGCTTTGGCGATGGCTTCCAAGTTAGGCGCACCCTGGCCCAAAGAGAACGCCCCAATCATCACTGAGAAGAAGACCTAAAAATAGCAGCAACAAAGAATGTAATGAAGAAAGGAATTATATTAATATTATTAATATCAGACAGAGTAACAGGTGTGAAGACATTGCAGAGGCCTCTTCACAATAAAATGTAAATGCATCTATTGGAAAATAGTAAATTCTTACTTAAAATCTTCCATAAAAGCTTACTGTAATGGTTTTTCCAATGGTGTAGTTTTCAGGCTCGTCTACAGAGAGCTTGGTCCCGTACCAGAAAGCCAAGGCGTACGTCCCAAATATGACAAACTGGGTGAAGCCCATGGACACGTTAGTGGTGATGGCTTTCTTTATTCCAAAGTTTTTAGCATCCTCCAAGTTTCTTTCATACCTAAAATATATAGAAGACATGCCTAAATAGGGGAATGTGTCTTGATTTTGGTAGATCATATTAATAATTATGGAAAGATCCACTGTTTTATGCAACACATGAATTAGTTAATAACTGACTAACCTTTCCACAGCTTTCTTCTGTCCATTGAAAGCCACAACTGTCCTGATAGCCACCAGTATCTCTTCAGCTACCGCCCCTGCTTTGGCATAGGCAGACAGCTCCTTACTGGTCAGGGTGGCAAGTATCTGAAATCAAATACAAACTTACAATGCTGATGTAAAAATGTCTTTATAAAAGAAACGTGATTGTGGAAAACTGAGAGGATTGGATAAGTATAAACTAGGGCTGGATTTGGGATTGGGCACAAGAGTAGGGATGCAACCACTGTTTAGTGACACATATGAAAACAATATGGCACCTTATTCCCTATATAGTCTATTACTTTCAAGTAGTGCACTATATAGGAAATAGGGTACCATTTGGGATGAAGCGTTTGTCTTTGCAGATCATTGGTAGTCTTACTTTGGACCAGACAGCAGCTGATCCTGCCAGGAGAGGACTGACGGCCAGGATGACGAGGGTTAGCTTCCAGCCGAAGATGAAACCAATGATGAACCCTGACAAGAAGGTGCAGAAGAACTGCACGAACACACAGATCTTGTCTCCAAGGCCTTCGTTGATTGTGTTGATGTCACTGTAGAAAGTAAAAGTATTAAATTATTTATATTATAATAATTTACATTATTGAAACAATCTGTAGTTGCTCAATGTGATCATATATGCTAAAATATGACACTGTCACAATCATTCATCCAATGTATCAAACTTACTCTGTTAACCTGACGTTGAGAACTCCTATCTGGTGTGTATCAAACCAGGACATCTGTTGGTGGAGGATGGCATGGAAGTATTTCTCCCGGATCCGTTTGGTCTGTTTGGTGGCTGTCAACAAGAACAACATCACCTGAAAGGTCCCCAGCAGGAACACAGCACAACCGATCCCAATGAAGTAATAGGCATGTCTGGAAATTCAAATGTATGTATCACACAGTATGTTTTTAAGCAATAAGCAATGGGGGGGGGTGGTTTATATGGCCTGTTCTTATGCACGATGCAATGCAGAGTGCCTGGATACAGCCCTTAGCCGTGGTATATTGGCCATATACCACAAACCCCAGTGCCTTATTACTATTATAAACTGGTTACCAAATGTAATTAGATAAGTAAAAATACATTTGTCATACCCGTGGTATACGGTCTAATATACCACGGCTGTTGGGCCAATCAGCATTCAGGGCTCGAACCACCCAGTTTATAATCCTAAATAAAAGCCACATTGTATTTACATGAGGATATATTTATGATATAATATATTGATAATGTGTGTCTGTTATCTACTGTACTCATTATCACTTGCCGAGTCATTAGAGCTTCTATATCAACTCCAGGAATTTGAATACATCCGTCAGTTGAGTTCAATAAAGCGCTGATCTCCTCCACAGGGAAATTGGCTATGGAGAAATGACAATACCTGTAGTCAATGTTCACAATCTGGCGTGCCTAACATATGATGTGTAGTATAAAACATAATCCACAAATCACCATTATACATGGTGAAGATATGCCTAAACAATGCAACCCATAATAGAAATAATCACATATGTATCTCACTGTAATGCATGGCCACAAAGGATCCCTGCACTTTATAGCCAATACACAGATGTCAAATCTTAATTTGAGCCAGTTTGCTACAGCAGGAAAATAATCCTACAGCAACAGGACAGGTGGATTATAATGAATGGGCATTGAATGGTGGTGGATTAGATAGCGGCCGTTTTACTAGTTCCTGACCAATTCTGCTGTTTAGTGTGGTTTTTAGTGTGGTTTTTAGTGTGGTTTTTAGTGTGTTTTTTTGTTGCATATCCCCCTGTGTTTGATGCTCTTTTTTGTTAGGCTACATATACAGTTTACACACGTTTTACATACATGGCACTTTTTTTATGATCAAAAAACTATTTACATACCGTCAGGAGTATTCCTTCATAGGAAGGAAGTAGAGTTTATAATACAATATGTTCTATATTATTCTCAGAAAATAAAATGTCGTCCCACCACTCACATTGTAGGTCTGTTGCTTGGTCAAGAGTTGTTGATATCTGATACAGTTTTACATAATACATCCCATACATCAACTGTATTTGTCCGAGCATTGTTTATCACAGCCATGGATCGCTCTATACAAACATTATCTTGAAAATATGATAACCATGTTTGTGGTGAGAGGATTGCAGGGGTAATCGAAGCACTAAGGATAACTTGTTTTGTTGCTGTTAACCCTGCATAAATGGTCCTTTTCTGAACCAGCTGCAGTCATACATGGTACTTTTATACACAGTAATTACACAACAAATATATCAGTTTCTGGATGATACACATTACATTTTGGATAGATACTGGATATGTACTCAGACATCTATATAGTGTTATGTATATATAGTGTTTTCAGTAATAACTATCACTGATCATAAGCGTTTTAATCTCAGCCCTCTGCTACTCTCAGTCCAGCCCACCTAAATGTATCTCCATAAGACCATCCTCTTTTGATGTCCACGTGCCTTATGTCTTTATCATTTATCTTATGTCTTTCGACTGTGCTGTGATGTCTTATATGGATTTTGAAAAGAGCTTCTGGACATCAGAACAGCAATAACTAATCTCGTATTGGATGAAGATTTCTACTTCAACCAGTTGGCGGTGCAGGACATACTTTTCACCCGGACCAGACCCTAATCTTCCGCACTCGGAGGAGAAAGTGCAAGAGAGGCCGACGTGCGGGCGCCCTGACAAAACTACAGTCGTGGCCAAAAGTTGAGAATGACACAAATATTAATTTTCACAAAGTCTGTTGCCTCAGTTTGTATGATGGCAATTTGCATATACTCCAGAATGTTATGAAGAGTGATCAGATGAATTGTAATTCATTCCAAAGTCCCTCTTTGCCATGCAAATGAACGGAATCCCCAAAAAACATTTCCACTGCATTTCAGCCCTGCTACAAAAGGACCAGCTGACATCATGTCAGGGATTCAGTGATTCGTTAACACAGGTGTGAGTGTTGACGAGGACAAGGCTGGAGATCCCTCTGTCATGCTGATTGAGTTCAAATAACAGACTGGAAGTTTCAAAAGGAGGGTGGTGCTTGGAATCATTGTTCTTCCTCGGTCAACCATGGTTACCTGCAAGGAAACATTGCCATCATCATTGCTTTGCAGAAAAAAGGCTTCACAGGCAAGGATATTGCTGCCAGTAAGATTGCACCTAAATCAACCATTTATCGGATCATCAAGAACTTCAAGGAGAGCGGTTCAATTGTTGTGAAGAAGGCTTCAGGACGCCCAAGAAAGTCCAGCAAGCGCCAGGACCGTCTCCTAAAGTTGATTCAGCTGCGGGATAGGGGCACCACCAGTAGAGAGCTTACTCAGGAATAGCAGCAGGCAGGTGTGAGTGCATCTGCACGCACAGTGAGGCGAAGACTTTTGGAGGATGGCCTGGTGTCAAGAAGGGCAGCAAAGAAGCCACTTCTCTCCAGGAAAAACATCAGGGACAGACTGATATTCTGTAAAAGGTACAGAGATTGGACTGCTGAGGACTGGGGTAAAGTCATTTTCTCTTTCTGATTGTTTGGGGCATCCGGAAAAAAGCTTGTCCGGAGAAGACAAGGTGAGCGCTACCATCAGTCCTGTGTCATGCCAACAGTAAAGCATCCTGAGACCATTCATGTGTGGGGTTGCTTCTCAGCAAAGGGAGTGGGCTCACTCACAAATTTACCTAAGAACACAGCCATGAATAAAGAATGGTACCAACACATCCTCCGAGAGCAACTTCTCCCAACCATCCAGGAACAGTTTGGTGACGAACAATACCTTTTCCAGCATGATGGAGCACCTTGCCATAAGGCAAAACTGATGACTAATTGGCGGGGGGAACAAAACATCGATATTTTGGGTCCATGGCCAGGAAACTCCCCAGACCTTAATCCCATTGAGAACTTGTGGTCAATCCTCAAGAGGTGGGTGGACAAACAAAAACCCACAAATTCTGACAAACTCCAAGCATTGATTATGCAAGAACGGGCTGCCATCAGTCAGAATGTGGCCACGAAGTTAATTGACAGCATGCCAGGGCGGATTGCAGAGGTCTTGAAAAAGAAGGGTCAACACTGCAAATATTGACTCTTTGCATCAACTTCATGTAATTGTCAATAAAAGCCTTTGACACTTATAAAATGCTTGTAATTATACTTCAGTATTCCATAGTAACATCTGACAAAAATATCTAAAGACACTGAAGCAGCAAACTTTGTGAAAATTAACCTTTGTGTCATTCTCTAATCTTTTGGCCACTATTGTACATAGATTAATACATAAACTGCCTCTAAACTCTGTTCTATTAGCGAACGTGCAAGAGAACAAACTGGACAAGCTCTTTGAGACTATCCTATCAATGGAACCTGAAGAACTGTAATATCCTATGTTTCTTAGAGTCGTGGCTGAACAAGGACACGGATAATATACATCTAGCTCAGGTAAGATCAAGGGGGGAGGTGAGTGTCTCTGTTAACAACAGCTGGTGAGGTATATTAAGGAAGTCTCGAGGTTCTGCTCACCTGAGTAAGAATACCTTGTGATAAGCTGTAGACTATACTATTTACCAAGATAGCTGTGGATTTAACACCACAAGCCTAGAAGACGGTGTGTGCCCTCAGACATGGAGGGAGGCAAAGGTAATTCCGCTACCCAAGAATAGAAGAGCACCCTTTAATGGTTAAAACACCTGACAAGTCAGCCTGTTACAAGTGCTTAGCAAACTTTTGGAGAGAAAAAAATAGTTTGATCAAATACAAAGTTATTTTACAGAAAACGAATTAACAACAGACTTTCAGCATGCTTATAGGGATGGGCACTCAACATGCTCAGCACTGACAAATGGCTGATGATTGGCTGAAAGAAATGAATAGTAAGAAGATGGTGGGAGGTGTTATGTTAGACTTCAGAGCAGCTTTTGATGTAGTGATCCTAACCTATTGCCGAGGATTTTCATCCGCTGCCTTATTATGGATTGAGAGTTACCTATCTAATAGAACACAGAGGGTTTTCGTCCTCTGCCTTATTATGGATTGAGAGTTACCTATCTAATAGAACACAGAGGGTTTTCGTCCGCTGCCTTATTATGGATTGAGAGTTACCTATCTAATAGAACACAGAGGGGTTTCGTTAATGGAAGCCTCTCTCATGCAAATTCCATTGAGTGTCATGTACCGCAGGGCAGCCGGCTAGGGCCACTATTGTTTTCTGTTTTTACAAATGACCTTCCACTGAACTTGAATAAAACCTGTTTGTCTATGTACGCTGACAAAATCAACAGCATACACGTCTTCTGCAACAGTAACATAAATAACTGAGACACTTAATATAGAGACCCAGTCAGTTTTAGAATGGGTAACTAGCAATAGTCTGGTGCTAAATATCTCGAAACAAAAAGCATTATTTATTTAACAAATCAATCAGTCAACGATAAACCTTGTTTAGATCTATTATTGAATAATGTGGCTATTGAGCAAGTTGATGAGACTAAACTGCTGGATGTAACCCTAGGTAGTAAGCTGTCATGGTCAAAACATATAGACTCAATGGTTGCTAAAATGGGAAGAGATCTGTCCATGATAGGGCATTGCTCTGCCTTCTTGATATCTCAGTCGACCAGACAGGTCCTACAGGCCCTAGTTTTGTCGCTTCTGGACTACTGTGGTCATGTGCAGCAAAGAAGGACATAGGTAAATTGCAGTTGGTCCAGAACAAAGCAGCACATATTGCACTTAGATGTACAGTACTTGGAGGGTAAGTGTCAGTAACATGCATATCAGTCTCTCCTGGCTCAAAGTTGAGGAGAGATTGACTGAACCACTATTGGTCTTTGTGCAAGGTCCACTATGTGTTGAAGATACCAAACTGTTTGTTCAAGCAGTTGGAACACAGTTCGGACACTCATTGGTACAACACAAGACATGAACCAGAGGTTTCTTCACAGTCCCCAGGGCCAGAACAGAGGCTGGGAAACGTACAGTATTAAATAGAGCTGTGACTACATGGAACTCTGCCACTGCAGGTAACTCAAGCTAGCAATAAAATCAGTTTAAAAAACAGGTAAAAGAACACCTTGCTGCACAGCCATTTTATATATTTTGTATTGTAATGTTAATTGCACTGTTTAGATCTAGATATTGTGTGTATGTACTGATACATAGGCTATGTGTGATGTTACAAATGTATGCATTTCAGTCCTTGACTAATAATGTGCTGTACTATGTATGATGTTAGTATGTTTCATGTGGACCCCAGGAAGAGTAGCTGATCCTTCTGCAGGGGCTAATGGAGATCCTAATAAATGTCAAATACCAAAACGATGCTGGCACTAAGACCGCACTCAACAAGCTGTACAGGACCATAAGCAAACAAGAAAATGCTCACCCAGTGGCAGCGATCCTAGTGGATGGTGATTTTAATGCTGGAAAACTGAAATCCTACCAGCATGTCACCTGTGCAACTAGAGGTGAAAAAAACTCTAAATCACCTTTACTCCACAAAGAGAGATACATACAAAGCTCTCCCTTGCCCTCCATTTCTGCAAATATGACCATAACGCTATCCTTCTATGCTCGCTTCGAGGACAGCAACACTGAACCATGTATGAGAGTTCCGGATGACTGTGTGATCACACTCTCCATAGCCAGTCTGAGTAAGACATGAAGGGCTCTTTTGCTCTCAAAACAGCCTCAATTCATCGGGGCATGGACTCCACAAGGTGTCGACAGCGTTCCACAGGGATGCTGGCCCATATTGACTCCAATGCTTCTCACAGTTGTGTCAAGTTGGCTGGATGTCATTTGGGTGGTGGACCAATCTTTATACACATAGGATACCAGCAGCGTTTCAGTTCTTGACACAAACCGGTGTGCCTGACACCTACTACCATACCCTGTTCAAAGGCACTTAAATATCTTGTCTTGCCCACTGACTGCTCCCTGAGAACCAATGACATCGATTAAGGCAGCCCCCCGCACCTCTCTGATTCAGAAGGGTTGGGTTAAATGCAGAAGACAACAGTTGTGCAACTGACTAGAGATCCCTTTTCTCTTTCCTTGGCTGAGAAGGGAGAAGCTGCCAGAAGGACAAGAGTCTCTACAGCACTTCACCAATCTTGGCTTTATGGGAGAGTGGCCAGATGGAAGCCACTCCTGAGAAAAAGGAACATGACAGTTGGAGTTTGCAAAAAAAAGGCACGTGAAAGACTGAGATCATAAGAGAAAAACATGCACAGCTCATCACCTATTTAACACCATCCCTACCGTGAAGCTTTTAAGTGGCAGGGACTGTGAGACTGGATAGAGGGAACAATAAATAGAGCCAAATCCTTGTTGTGAACATGCTTCAGAGTGTAAATTATCTTAGACTGGGGCGAAGATATATTTGGGGGTGTACTTTTTACCCCAATTTTGTGATATCCAATTGGTAGTTACAGTGTAACTCGTTGCAACTCCCGTATGGACTCGGGAGAGGCGAAGGTCAAGAGCCATGCATCCTTCAAAATACAGCCCTGCCAAGCCGCACTGCTTCTTGACACACTGCTTCCTTAACCCGGAAGCCAGCCGCACAAATGTGTCAGAGGAAACACCGTACAATTAGCGACATGAGTCAGCGTGCATGCGCCCGGCCCGCCACAAGGAGTCACTAGAGCACAATGGGACAAGGACATCCTGGCCGGCCAAACCCTCTCCTAACCCGGACAACGCTGGGCCAATTGTGCGCCACCTCATGGGTCTCCAGGTATCGAACCCGGGTCTGTAGTGACGCATCTATCACGGCAATGCAGTGCCTTAGACCGCTGTGTCACTTGGGGGGCTGGGGAAAAGATTTACATTCCAACAGGACAATGACTGCTGACAGAACCAGGAAGTGCTGGAGTCAGTCAACATTCTCAGTGGGGAGGGGTGAAGTATATACAGTAAACATTCACAAGGTGGGATACACTAGCAGGGGGGACAGGGTGAAGTATATACACTAAACATTCACAAAGTGGTATACTCTGGCAGTGGGGACTGGGTGAAGTATAAACAGTAAACATTCTCTGCGTTGTTGGGAAGGACCCGCTCTATTTTTGGCTGGCGTTATGGCAGGGCTAGTGTCAAACTCACTTTCATTTGCAATTTCGACCTCTTAAAACCAGCGTTCTGCTATTGTTAAACTATTGCACAAGGATTGGTCATTTCCCTGTCTTGTTCCAGCTTGCTTGGTCTTGTTCCAGCTTGCTTGCGCTCAGATGGGAGGGGTGGAAATATTTGAGGTGCGTCCTTAAAAACATGATCAAAGTGCTAATTTCAGGGAGTGCTGGCAGGGATATTTAAGACCAAACAGAAGATGGTTTTACCGATTTATACAGCGGATATCCAGCTGTGACTCACACTGCCCATATGAACATGGAACAAGAGTAATGGGCTTTTGGTGCCTGTATAGGCCTTCATAGTATTTAAAAACATAAAACACTATATTTTCCCCCCATTTCGTTTTATTTGATTAAAAACCAAGCATAGCCTCCGATTCTGTCAATGAAGGCTGTTTTCTTTTTGTCCTGCCCAATGCAATCAAGTAGGCTAGTCAAGATTGTAAAAGGGTTGGAAACAAATCTTAATCACCAAAGCTTTATTAAAATATCAAGTTTGAGAGGAGTAATTATGGTGCCTGTAACTGTATTTAGACATAGCCTATTTAATACAAGTGGTTGTTTTGTTTCAAATGTGATTAGCTCTCTTTTTAGACCTTAGCTTATTGACAACTTTTGGCATGTCCATGCTCAGCCATAATGCAATTTACAGTAGGCCTAGCCCCTATATCAGTGTGAATGCTATGTATTCATGTCCACATTGAAACCATGCAATTACTTAGAACAATGAAAACAAGTTCAAGTTGACCTATTTAGCAAAGAGAGGATAGGTCTACATTGTGTTATTTAATTTCTGTAAGCTGTTTAACAAACTATAATGGACTAACTTTGGAATTTGAGTTAATTCCAAGGTGATACATAAAAGACCATAAATACACAACTTGAATAAACCATATATTTAGCCATTGAGCACTTTCTGAATGGCCAATGAGGGGCCAAGCCTGACACACCCACAACTAGTTTAATCGTCAAAACTAAGCCCTTTCTCGCCACTGTCAGCACTGCGCCAATCATTTTTGGTTGTGAAAATAGACAAATATTTTCTGACAAACCCCCAACCTAAAGCCCTACCGCCAGCATTTAGATTTACCATTGCATTAGGTTTGTTAAAATAGAGCCCTTGTCCTGCGACAGAGTGATCAAATTAAGATTCTACATCTGTACCTTGTCAAACAGAATATGTACCTGTAAGGTTGAGCTGCTGTCCACTTTGTACAAAGCTGTCGGTCATCTGTCCAAACACAACACACATAAGGGGCAGGGCTATCCCGTGGAGGGCAGCACATAGCAGGCCGATTATCATCAGGAGCACCTCACAACCAGTAGCGTAGCGGAACTGCAACCACAACACACATAAAACCAGTCAAATGCAGCAGACATTGGAATGACTGGAGAATATGAATCTTGTCATGATCATTTGTAACAAATTATCCCATCTTGACATATACTACATGTACTACAGTGTATGTGCAGATTGCCAAAAGATTATTGTGTATTTCCTATTATTTCTGAAACCAAAATTAGGACATACCAACTGGAAAAATCCCACTGCTTTGGCTGGTTCTTTTTTCTTCCTTCTTGAAAATGAAACATAGATTCATGAGCAAACCAAAATATATTTAACAGTAATAGCACACTGTAATAGGAGTAAAGTAGGAATGGCAATGTTGCTTACCCGAGGCCCTTCTTTGGCTTGCGCTCCGTGTCAACGGTTGGCTGCCCCTCTGTCATCCGCTCCTGAGGCTTCTTATCCTCATGGAAGGCCAGGTTGGGGTAGCCTTTTGCAAATACCTCTGAATCAATTACCAATGATCAATTAAACATAGACATCATTTAGAAGACACTCTTTGTCCAGCTCGATTTAAAGCGAGGTTAATTGCCATGCTAAAGGACACATGAACAGATTTATCACCTAGTCAGCTTGGGGATTCAAACCAACGACCTTTCATTTACTAGTCCATTGCTCTTAACCACTAGGCTACCTGCCATCCAATGATACTGCATGGTCTCATTGATTAGACATAACATAGTAAATGTACATTCGGGACACAAATTAATATGTTAGCTAATCCTCCCCCTAACACTAAATGTAATCCTTTTAGCTAACCCTTCCCTTAACCATTATCCTTTTAGCTAACCCTTCCACTAACCATAACCCCTTTAGTTACCCTTCCTATAACCATAACTCTAAGCTTAACCCTTTAACCTAATTTCAAACTTAACCCTAACCCCTAAACCTTACCCCTAGCCTAGCCACCTAGCTACCTAGCTAGAATTCGTAACATATCATACTTTTAGCAAATTCAGGAACATATTGATATTTTTCTAATTCGCAACATATAATACAAATTGTAATTCCTAACATGTCAAAATGGGTGATGGACATCCACAAAGTAATACATACCATACAAAAATTAACATATCATACTAAATGGATTTTACGATTTACATAGAGAATAATATGAAGTGCTCTGAAACCAGGTTGAACGACACCTCTCACTTTGGTGTACTGACTGTACATAATTATTTAATTTCACTTACTGATTATATCAGTCAACCACAACTCCTTCTAATCTACTCTTAACTTGGAATTCTATACTAATAAATAAATGATGTGGGACAGACAATACCCTCAGGGATGGTTGGTAGAGAGTCTGGCATGTCCCCATCCTCTCTCCCCATGGTGAATGAACTCAGACGCTGCGTTCCTGGAATTCAGAGAAAGCGATTTTAAACTGTCATTTCAATATAGTATATATGAGAATATTTGCGGGCCCTAAATGAACGAGTTAATGCACATTTTGAAAAGTGAATAATGATTTCTGTACTAAACAATCTGAATGCTATGCTAGGGCGAGTTGAGGTTTGCCTTCATGTATGCATGCATGTTGTAGTACATGTTTTTAAGCTGCTTTGAACTAGACAAACTTGATTTACATACACGTTAACTTGTGTAACGTCTATAAACTGTGATGTCATTTAGCAAATAATTACAGTAATGTATTTTAATGGAGGCCAGGGAGCCAGGGAGGCTGTACAGGGGTAATGCTCATCAACACTTGCTTTTCTTACTGCATCTCAAATTATTTTATATTTTCAATATTCATTATGAGAGCATTAAATTGCAAATATTGGCAAATGTAGTATTATAGTAATAATATCTTTACATTTCTAATACCTTGTTAAGCTACATATCAAAAAGTGCATATTGGCTTTTATATCTTGTGGAACTAAGTTCAACATTTAAAATGAATGAATCACAATAAGAGGGGTTTTGTCAACAAAAACAACAAAATTAAAGCTATGGAATATTTTTTTTAAAGCATGTTGTACCAAATATTGTAGTCTACAAACATGTATAAATAGACATAATGTGTACAGATGTGGGCTACTTACCTTCAGAGAATCCAGTATGAGCCTTTTAGACAATCCACAAGCTATTCTCTCAACATAATATCACCCTTACTAATTGTCAGATGAATGTAATCATTCTTTTGGGAGCTGGGAGATTTTATATCGCTATGCAGGACAGCATCATCATCAGGTGTCAGGTGTCAGGTTACCTCAAGTTCAGGATCCTATTGACATTCCACACGGCTGGGGGAGGTGCTTCATGACACATTATACAATTCATCAATAATGACACTTCATGTCACTGATGGCATATTTCATAGACAGGTAATTTGATAATGATTTATTCTGCCTTCGATTTATGTGATAAGTGTATGAACTTTTGAATTGAAGTTCTTCTGACAGGTGCACTGTCACACCTCAAAGTCATGTGGTTGGCATCATAGTTCTGCTTCTGTGGGTGTGACAAGCAACTTGTATAATGTGTCATAACCTCTGAAATGCATCCAAGTGCTAATCTGAAATTGTCCTCAACTAGGATCCTGAAATCTCAAAGGAAAAGAGAGACACATCGTCATTGTAAGCTTATAATTATAAATGTTGTTATTTATTTCATTAATGAATATTCAGCATACACATTTGTACCATTGTTCTAATGGCATGATGCATTCATTCAAATTATATTTGCCATGGCCTGCCAGGTGAATATTAGGGTAATCAACAACCTGTTTGAATATTCCACTTATTTTTTTAACCTTTATTTAATTAGGCAAGTCAGTTAAGAACAAATTCTTATTTTCAATGATTGCCTAGGAACAGTGAGTTTATCTGCCTTGTTCAGGGGTAGAACAACAGATTTTTAGCTTGTCAGCTCAGGATTTGATCTAGCAACCTTTTAGTTACAAGTTCAGCACTCTAACCACTAGGCTACCTGACTCCCCACCATGTTTAAATATTAGGATGATCAATAACATGTCTTAATATTAGGCTAATCATACCAATGTCCGAATATTATGAGGATCAATACAATGTTTGAATATTATGAGGATCAATACAATGTTTGAATATTAGGATGATCAATACCATGTCTGGCCCCACTATGGGTCTTCTTCAGGACTATGGTTGCCCAAAACACTGGCCCCACTATGGGTCTTCTTCAGGACTATGGTTGCCCAAAACACTGGCCCCACTATGGGTCTTCTTCAGGACTATGGTTGCCCAAAACACTGGCCCCACTATGGGTCTTCTTCAGGACTATGGTTGCCCAAAACACTGGCCCCACTATGGGTCTTCTTCAGGACTATGGTTGCCCAAAACACTGGCCCCACTATGGGTCTTCTTCAGGACTATGGTTGCCCAAAACACTGGCCCCACTATGGGTCTTCTTCAGGACTATGGTTGCCCAAAACACTGGCCCCACTATGGGTCTTCTTCAGGACTATGGTTGCCCAAAACACTGGCCCCACTATGGGTCTTCTTCAAGACTATGGTTGCCCAAAACACTGGCCCCACTATGGGTCTTCTTCAGGACTATGGTTGCCCAAAACACTGGCCCCACTATGGGTCTTCTTCAGGACTATGGTTGCCCAAAACACTGGCCCCTCAAAGCCAATGGCTGTCGTACTTCATACATTCATCCCATCACATGTCAGTAAAAGTGGAATAAATATCATCCTTATAAATGGAATAAGACCACTCTTACCAGCAGATAGTCTCCCATAACCAATACACGCAGTCAGTCAGGAAAGCTAAGGCCAGCTTCTTCAGGCAGAAGTTTGCATCCTGTAGCTCCAACTCCAAAAAGTTCTGGGACACTGTGAAGTCCATGGAGAACAAGAGTACCTCCTCCCAGCTGCCCACTGCACTGAGGCTAGGTAACACGGTCTCCACCGATAAATCCACGATTATCGAAAGCTTCAATAAGCACTTCTCAACGGCTGGCCATGCCTTCCGCCTGGCTACTCCAACCTCGGCCAACAGCTGCCCCCCCGCAGCTCCTCGCCCAAGCCTCTCCAGGTTCTCCTTTACCCAAACCAGATAGCAGATGTTCTGAAAGAGCTGCAAAACTGGCCCCAAATCAGCTGGGCTTCAATCTGGACCCTCTATTTCTGAAACTATCTGCCGCCATTGTCGCAACCCCTATTACCAGCCTGTTCAACCTCTCTTTCATATCGTCTGAGACAAGGATTGAAAGCTGGTCATCCCCCTCTTCAAAACACTGGCCCCACTATGACCTATATCCATCCTGCCCTGCCTATCTAAGGTCTTCGAAAGCCAAGTCAACAAACAGGTCACTGACCATCTCGAATCCCACCTACCTTCTCCGCTGTGCAATCTGGTTTCCGAGCCGGTCACGGGTGCACCTCAGCCACGCTCAAGGTACTAAACGATATCATAACCGCTATCGATAAAAGACAGTACTGTGCAGCCGTCTTCATCGACCTCGCCAAGGCTTTCGACTCTGTCGATCACCATATTCTTCAGACTCAATAGGTTGGTTTCTCGGAAACTTGCCTGGCCCCACTTTGCAGACAGAGTTCTTCTTCGGAGGGCATGCTGTTGTCCTCAAAGTCTCTATGGGGGTGCCACAGGGTTCAATTCTCGGGGACTCTTTTCTCTGTATATATCAATGATGTTGCTCTTGCTGCGGGCGATTCCCTGATCCACCTCTACGCAGACGACACCATTCTATATATGGGTCATTGGACACTGTGCTATCTAACCTCCAAACGGCTTCAATGCCATACAGCACTCCTTCCGTGGCCTCCAACTGCTCTTAAACGCGAGTAAAACCAAATGCATGCTTTTCAACCGATCGCTGCCTGCACCCAATGCCCGACTAGCATCACCACCCTGGATGGTTCCGACCTTGAATATGTGGACATCTATAAGTACCTAGGTGTCTGGCAGACTGCAAACTCTCCCCAGACTCACATCAAACATCTCCAAGAAAACTAGTCGGCTTTCTATTCCGCAACAAAGCCTCCTTCACTCACGCCGCCAAGCTTACCCTAGTAAAACTGACTATCCTACCGATCCTCGATTTCGGCGATGTCATCTACAAAATGGCCCAACACTCTACTCAGCAAACTGGATCAGTCTTCATAGTGCCATCCGTTTTGTCACCAAAGCACTTATACCACCCACCACTGCGACTTGTATGCTCTAGTCGGCTGGCCCTCGCTACATATGGTTGCCCAGACCCACTGGCCCAGGTCATCTACAAGTCCATGCTAGGTAAAGCTCCGCCTTATCTCAGTTCACTGGTCACGATGGCAACACCCATCCGTAGCACACGCTCCAGCAGGTGTATCTCACTGATCATCCCTAAAGCCAACACCTCATTTGGCCGTTCCAGTACTCTGCTGCCTGTGACTGGAATGAACTGCAAAAATCGCTGAAGTTGGGACTTTTATCTCCCTCACCAACTTCAAACATCAGCTATCCGAGCAGCTAATGATCGCTGCAGCTGTACATAGTCTATTGGTAAATAGCCCACCCATTTTCACCTACCTCATCCCCATACTGTTTTTATACTGTTTTTTTATTTTATTTATTTATTTAATGCTCTTTTGCACACCAATATCTCTACCTGTACATGACCATCTGATCATTTATCACCCCAGTGTTAATCTGCAAAATTGTGCCTACCTCCTCATGCCTTTTGCACACATTGTATATAGACTGCCCATTTTTTTTCTACTGTGTTATTGACTTGTTAATTGCTTACTCCATGTGTAACTCTGTGTTGTCTGTTCACACTGCTATGCTTTATCTTGGCCAGGTCGCAGTTGCAAATGAGAACTTGTTCTCAACTAGCCTACCTGGTTAAATAAAGGTGAAATAAAAAAATAAATCAGACAATGATGTTTTTCATTTTCAGAATAAAACGTATGATTAAATTAGATGCCAACCTAAGAATCTTGTTTCTTGTTATTTTATGTCCAGAATAATATCTGGACCAAGACTTTAATTTGAATGAGCATTGAAATGTTTAATTGTATTAATATTAACAATCTTGACCCAGTGATCAAGTCAGATTAATCAACCTGACATTGATCTGATTTTCCTTACTAATTTTTTCCACTACTTAATTGCGAATCTCAGGAAAATGTCATTACTTTCATGACATGTTAGTGATTGTGCTACTTAAGATAAATGAACTCTCCTAACACCATGTTGTTGAGGAACTACAGTATGATCTGGTTTCGGCACTGAGATATACCTGATGTGTAGGTGTGTGTGCACAACCGTGTGCGTGTGTTTGAATAATGCACAGGTCATGGCGAGAATGCAGAAGATGCTATCTACAATGCATGAGATGCTATCTAGAAAAAACAGGTTTGTCTGAGTATTTGGAGAACTGTATTGTTCAACATGTATGAACTCTGAACATACTGGCTTGTATAACCATTCATTCCAGATGGAATTACATAAACTACTACCTTACTGTTTAATCTAGAAAAAGGGTCCAGGCTAACTATGTTCTCAACAACTGTTGGTCCCACTCTAGACAAAATGTAACTGTTAAGGCTTAATTGAAGCCTGTGTTCATATTGCATTCAAATGCAACATTTGGAAAAGCATAAGAAGTAAAGACCTTTTTATATCACAATGAATGTTTGCATATCAATTGTTTGTGAATCAGTATAGCTTAAAATATGAACATACTGTACTGTGAGAGTCAATACTAGCCTACACATGTGTAGGCCTAACATAGCACACAGTAAATGAACTTTCTTCACATTAAATGAACCTGCTATGGCATTTGAAGCACCAGGAACCTGCATCCACTAGGTTCCCTGGAGGTAAACAGTCCCACTGATATTATCTACAGGTGTAGGATCTTAATTTGATCACTCTTTTGTTGCTCAGAATGTATGGCCTAAACGTTTAAATCCTTATTTTGCTGTGACAGTATAGGTCAAATTAAGATTCTACATCTGTACACACTTTTAACTTTTAACCAGGTGAGAGGGCTTAACCCCTTGCCACTGTCACGTCTACTCCCGCTTATGAGACTCACCTGGACTCCATCATCTTCCTGATTACCTTCCCTATATCTGTCACTCCCTTTGGTTCTTTCCTCAGACGTTATTGATTCTGATTTTGTTTCATGTCTACACTAATCGTATTTCATGTTTTGTTACGTTATTTATTAAATTCACTACCTGTACTTGCTTCCCGAATCTTAGCGTAAACGTTACAGCCACGTGCAGGAGCAGTCAAGTTTGGACACATACTCATTCAGGTTTATTGACTGCGTGAATAAAGCCTTCATGGTCGAATTGCTGCAAAGAAACCAATACTAAAGGACACCAAATAGAAGAGACTTATCACATTTAAGCTATAACCCAGATGCAGACAGTTTTGAAGAAACAAATGTTTATTCCTTAAACAGGGGCAGGCAAATGACAGGGCAAGGCAGGCAAGGGTCAATAATACAGAGAGGGTGTAAGGCTCCAGAACACAAGGCAGTCTCAGGGTCAGGGCAGGCAGGGAAACAAACTGGCAACAGACAAACAGAGAACACAGGTATAAATACACAGGGGATAATGGGAAAGATGGGCGACACGTGGAGGAGGGTGGAGACAAACACCAAGACAGGTGAAACAGATCAGGGTGTGACAGTACCCCCCCTAGGGGCGCCCCCTGACGTCCTACCTGGGCGCATACCTGGTTGACCCAGGGTTCTGGCGTTGGAACTCAGAGATGAGACCCAGAAACAGGCGACAAAGGGCTGCGAGACATCGGTTTAACTCTAGATATATGAAAAGTAGGATGTATACAGAGGGTACGGGGCAACAGAAGACGAACAGCAGAGGGGCTAATGATCTTGGAGCATGGGAGAATGGTCTCGGATCCTGGGGGTGTACTCCGCGGAAATGTCGAAGAGGTCCGGGGCAAGTCAATAGGGAGACCAGTCAATAGAAAGATTGTGTCGCTGGAGCCAAAAGAATCCCAATACCACGGGAACCTGCAGAAACTTAACTAGCAGGAATCGGAGCGTCTCGCTGTGGTTCCCTGACACTCGTAGGTTGATGGGGGTGGTATGGTGGGTGATCCAGCCTATGGAGCGCATGTCCAGCGCTCTAACATCCATGGGAATGTAGAGGGGTTGAGTGGTATGCCCAGCTCAGATGCCAGGGTAACATCCATAAAGTTATCATTGGCCCCCGAGTGGTCGCCCCAGAGCAGGATGGTAGCGGGCCACTGACACAGCCCGCTACCAAAACCTGTGGACTCTCCTTCACTGCAGCCGACGTGAGTAAAACATTTAAACGTGTTAACCCTCACAAGGCTGCAGGCCCAGACGGCATCCCCAGCCGAGTCCTCAGAGCATGCGCAGACCAGCTGGTTGGTGTGTTTACGGACATATTCAATCAATCCTTATCCCAGTCTGCTGTTCCCACATGCTTCAAGAGGGCCACCATTGTTCCTGTTATACACACAAGTGTAAAGGGATAAATAATATGTACATAAAGATATATGAATGAGTGATGGTACAGAACGGCATAGGCAAGATGCAGTAGATGGTATAGAGTACACTATATACATATGAGATGAGTAATGTAGGGTATATAAACATAAAGTGGCATAGTTTAAAGTGGCTAGTGATACATTTTTTAAACATAAATTTCCATAAATTTCCATTATTAAAGTGGCTGGAGTTGAGTCAGTATGTTGGCAGCAGCCACTCAATGTTAGTGGTGGCTGTTTAACAGTCTGATGGCCTTGAGATAGAAGCTGTTTTTCAGTCTCAGGATATGTGGTTTCCAGTTTACATAGAGACAAACAGAGAACACAAGTATAAATACACGGGGATAATGGGAAAGATGGGCGACACCTGGAAGAGAGTGGAGACAAACACAA
Organism: Oncorhynchus nerka; assembly: GCF_034236695.1. NCBI lineage: Eukaryota > Metazoa > Chordata > Actinopteri > Salmoniformes > Salmonidae > Oncorhynchus > Oncorhynchus nerka. Next base: position 15,061,972 of record NC_088409.1, on the reverse strand, counting down.
AGACAGATGAAACAGATCAGGGCATGACAAGACTTGCTTGGGCCAAGAAACATGAGCAATGGACATTAGTCTGGTGGAAATCTGTTCTTTGGTCTGATGAGTCCAAATTTGAGATTTTTGGGTCCAACTGCTGTGTCTTTGTGAGACGCAGAGTATGTGAACGGATGACATCGCATATGTGGTTCCGACTGTGAAGCATGGAGAAGGAGGTGTGATGGTGTGGGGGTGCTTTGCTGGTGACACTGTCTGTGATTTATTTAGTATTCAAGGCACACTTAACCAGCATGGCTGCCACAGCATTCTGCAGCGATACTCCATCCCATCTGGATTGTGCTTAGTGGGACTATCATTTGTTTTTCAACAGGATAATGACCCAACACACCTCCAGGCTGTGTAAGGGCTATTTGACCAAGAAGGAGAGTGATGGAGTGATACATCAGATGACATGGCCTCCACAATCACCTGACTTCAACCCAATTGAGATGGTTTGGGATGAGTTGGACCGCAGAGTGAAGGAAAACCAGCCAACAAGTGCTCAGTATATGTGAGACCTCCTTCAAGACTGTTGGAAAAACATTCCAGGTGAACTTGTTTGAGAGAATGCCAAGACTGTGTAAAGCTGTCATCAATGCAAAGGGTGCCTACTTTGAAGAATCTAAAATCTAAAATCTATTTTGATTTGTTTAAAACCTTTTTGGTTACTACATGATTCTATATGTGTTATTTCATAGTTGTGATGCCTTCACTATTATTGTACAATGTAGAAAATAGTCCAAATAAAGAAAAGCCCTTGAAGGAGTAGGTGTGTCCAAACCTTTGACTGGTACAGTACTTCTTTCCATCCTAGCTGGTTTAGACATGTATTCATACATGTTGCTGGTCTGAAGTTCGCAGTTAGTGGCAGTTGTGAAGTAAAAAATATATATATATTAATTACGGTCTCTTCTAGCCCATAGACTGCTTTCAGGGCAATGAATCGTCTAATGTTGTAATTTGGGTAAACTATATTCATGCAATTCGAACATGCTGCTGCCCCAAAGTTAACAGTTAAAAAATATTTGAAATGCTGAATACAGTCTCTTTGTAACGGCGTTCTTCTATCTCCTCCTCTGATGAAGAGGTAGAATAAGGATCGGACCAAAATGCAGCGTGATGATGATTCATGATAATATTTTAATGAAGGAAAAAACAATACAAGCGGAAACTACAAAATAATGAAAAGTGAAAACCGAAACAGCCCTATCTGGTGCAAACACTAAGACAGGAACAATCACCCACAAAATACACAGTGAAACCCCGGCTACCTAAATATGGTTCCCAATCAGAGACAACGAGAATCACCTGACTCTGATTGAGAACCGCCTCAGGCAGCCAAGCCTATGCTACATCCCTACTCAGCCGCAATCCCAATGCCTACAAAACCCCAATACGAAACACAACAAAATAAACCCATGTCACACCCTGGCCTGACCAAATATATAACGAAAACACAAAATACTATGACCAAGGCGTGACAGAACCCCCCCGTAAGGTGCGGACTCCCGGACGCACCTCCAAACCATAGGGAGGGTCCGGGTGGGCGTCTGTCCATGGTGGCGGCTCCGGCTCGGGACGTGGACCCCACTCCATTAATGTCATAGTTCCTCCCCTTCGCGTCCTGGGATAATCCACCCTCGCCGCCGACCATGGCCTAATAGTCCTCACCCAGAACCCCACTGGACTGAGGGGCAGCTCGTGACTGAGGGGCAGCTCGGGACTGAGGGGCAGCTCGGGACTGAGGGGCAGCCCTGGACTGAGGGGCAGCCCGGGACTGAGGGGAAGCCCGGGACTGAGGGGAAGCCCGGGACTGAGGGGAAGCTCGGGACTGAGGGGAAGCTCGGGACTGAGGGGCAGCTCGGGACTGAGGGGCAGCTCGGGACTGAGGGGCAGCCCTGGACTGAGGGGCAGCCCGGGACTGAGGGGAAGCCCGGGACTGAGGGGAAGCCCGGGACTGAGGGGAAGCCCAGTACTGAGAGGAAGCCCAGTACTGAGAGGAAGCCCAGTACTGAGATGAAGCTCAGGCAGGTAGTAGGCTCCGGTAGATCCTGGCTGGCTGGCGGATCTGGAAGATTCTGGTTGACTGGCAGATCTGGAAGATTCTGGTTGACTGGCAGATCTGGAAGAATCTGGTTGACTGGCAGATCTGGAAGATCATGGCTGACTGGCGGATCTAGCTGCTCTGGCTGCTCCATGCAGACTGACATCTCTGGCTGCTCCATGTAGACTGGCAGCTCTGGCTTCTCCATGCAGATTGGCAGCTCTGGCTGCTCCATGCAGATTGGCAGCTCTGGCTGCTCCATGCAGATTGGCAGCTCAGGCTGCTCCATGCAGACTGACAGCTCTGGCTGCTCCATGTAGACTGGCTGCTATGGCTGCTCCATGCAGACTGGCAGCTCTATGCAGACTGGCAGCTCTGGCTGCTCCATGCAAACTGACAGCTCTGGCTGCTCCATGCAGGCTGACAGCTCTGGCTGCTCCATGCAGGCAGGAGGCTCCGGCAGCGCAGGAGAGGAGACAGGCTCTGGCTGCGCTAAACAGGCGGGAGGCTCCAGCAGCGCTGTAGAGGAGGAAGGCTCTGGCAGCGCTGAACAGGCGGGAGACTCCGGCAGCGCAGGAGAGGAGAAAGGCTCTGGCTGCGCTAAACAGGCGGGATACTCCAGCAGCGCTGTAGAGGAGGAAGGCTCTGGCTGCGCTGAACAGGCGGGAGGCTCCGGCAGCGCTGTAGAGGAGGAAGGCTCTGGCTGCGCTAAACAGGCGGGAGGCTCCGGCAGCGCAGGAGAGGAGAAAGGCTCTGGCTGCGCTAAACAGGCGGGAGACTCCAGCAGCGCAGGAGAGGAGGAAGGCTCTGGCTGCGCTAAACAGGCGGGAGACTCCAGCAGCGCAGGAGAGGAGAAAAGCGCTGGCTGCGCTGAACAGGCGAGGCGCACTGAAGGCCTGGTGCGTGGTGCTGGAACTGGTGGTACTGGATCGAGGACACGCACCAGGAAGCCTGGTGCGGGAGCTGCTACCGGAGGACTGGTGTGTGGAGGTGGCACTGGATAGACCGGACCGTGCAGGCGCACTGGAGCTCTTGAGCACCGAGCCTGCCCTTACTTGGCTCAATGCCCACTCTAGCCCGGCTAATACGAAGAGCTGGTATGTACTGCACCGGGCTATGCACCCGCACTGGAGACACCGTGCGCTCCATAGCATAACACGGTGCCTGCCCGGTCTCTCTAGCCCCCCGGTAAGCACAGGGAGTTTGCGCAGGTCTCCTACCTGGCATAGCTATACTCCCTGTGAGCCCCCCCCCAATACATTTCTGGGGCTGACTCTCAGGCTTCCATCCGCGTCGCCGTGCTGCCTCTTCATACCAGCGCCTCTCCGCTTTTCCGCCTCCAGTTCTTCTTTGGGGCGTCGATATTCACCAGGCTGTGCCCAGGGTCCTTTTCCATCCAATATCTCCTCCCAACTCCAGAAGTCCTTTGATCTCTGCTCCTCACGATTAACAGGGAGAGTTGGCTCAGGTCTGACTCCTGACTCTGCCACTCTCTCCCTGAGCCCCCCCCCAATACATTTTTGGGGCTGCTTTTCGGGCTTCCTTGCCAACCTGTGTTCCCTCATATCGTCGGCTCTTATCTCCGGCTGCCTCTGCTCTCCTAAGTGCCTCCACCTGTTCCCATGGGAGGCGATCTCTTCCAGCCAGTATCTCCTCCCAAGTGTAACAACCCTTGCCATCCAACACGTCTTCCCATGTCCATTCTTCCTTTCGTTTCTCCTGCTGTCGCTGCCTGTTACCACGCTGCTTGGTCCGTGAGTGGTGGGTGATTCTGTAACGGCGTTCTTCTATCTCCTCCTCTGATGAAGAGGTAGAATAAGGATCGGACCAAAATGCAGCGTGATGATGATTCATGATAATATTTTAATGAAGGAAAAAAACAATACAAGCGGAAACTACAAAATAATGAAAAGTGAAAACCGAAACAGCCCTATCTGGTGCAAACGCTAAGACAGGAACAATCACCCACAAAATACACAGTGAAACCCCGGCTACCTAAATATGGTTCCCAATCAGAGACAACGAGAATCACCTGACTCTGATTGAGAACCGCCTCAGGCAGCCAAGCCTATGCTACACCCCTACTCAGCCGCAATCCCAATGCCTACAAAACCCCAATACGAAACACAACAAAATAAACCCATGTCACACCCTGGCTTGACCAAATATATAACGATAACACAAAATACTATGACCAAGGCGTGACACTCTTCTGGCTAATAGATGATTTTCAGTGGTTCTCAACCTTTTTTGGTTACTGTTCCACCAATTTAATTTAGCTCTGACCGGAGTGCCCCTGAAGGAGCCCCTCATGTGCTATTTACCAGTAGGCCTATGGTCTCATGAGTCTTCTCAAGTACCCTCTGTGTGTAGGTCAAGTACCCGTAGCGGTCCAAGTAGACCTGGTAGGGAACCACTGATGTAAGTAATGTTGTAATTTGGGTGAACTATCCCTTTAATACAAAGTGATTCACATATTGCTACTTTCCACAGAGACTCTAGCCCCATTTATACCTGGTTCTAACATGCGTCCCTTGTCTTGATCTTGTCCACATTCAGATTGTGGCCACATTTTTAGACAGGTGTAGATGATTAACAGATGCATTATGAACTGATTTTGATCAGATTTTATAAGTGTAAACGGATAAGATTGGGACAAGATCAGGACAAAGGATGCATGTTAGTGGCAGGTATAAACGGGCCTTATGATGATGTCCATGTCTCATTTTTGAGTAGCAAGGCTCTATATGAGGGGAAAGACGTTTTCACTCAATGTACATTCAGTCAGTCATCTAGTAATTTTTTATCCTGGCACAACACTTTAAGAGCACCACTAGAGAGCAGACTTTAGTCAACTTTCTCAACAGCACAGTATCTAACCAGCATTGTGATGCAAGTTTGTTTAAGGATGACCAGTAGGAGGCATATCTGTCTCACTTCTTTCAAGTCATTGTCAGTAGAGTTGTCCTAAGCATCGACTACTACAGTACCAGTTTCAGGGGTATGATATGTACAATACTGAAATATTTGATCAATCATGTTTTATCAAAAAAAATATTAATTTGAAGTTTGAGCACCAAAAGGGCATAACCTTAATCTGTAAGTGAAGTTTTATTTGCATTTTTCCTTTCACAATAATTGTATGTGTTACCCAGAGTTTTAAATAGGTGCTGTATGACCTCCTTTTCCCCATAAAAAAATGAACATTCATAATCTACTCAGGAGCGCTTAGTCGCATTCCTCCAACATCAGCTACTTTCAGAGACCAAGGTCAACACGACACCACACCGGCTCAGGCCACAATTACAGTGGTTCTGGCCACAATTCATCCACATCAACTTTTCATTGATTTTGGACATTGGGTTTGGATATTGAGTTTGCATATTGGTTTTGGATATTGAGTTTGCATATTGGGTTTGGATATTGAGTTTGCATATTGGGTTTGGATATTGAGTTTGCATATTGGGTTTGGATATTGAGTTTGCATATTGGGTTTGGATATTGAGTTTGCATATTGGGTTTGGATATTTAGTTTAGACAAGATATATGAGTGCAAACTCAACACCACAAACATATGGTGTGCATTTTTTTAAAATATCGTTTTTAAAAATATTTTTATTTCATCTTTATTTAACCAGGTAGGCAAGTTGAGAACAAGTTCTCATTTACAATTGCGACCTGGCCAAGATAAAGCAAAGCAGTTCGACACATACAACGACACAGAGTTACACATAGAGTAAAACAAACATACAGTCAATAATACAGTAGAAACAAGTCTATATACGATGTGAGCAAATGAGGTGAGAAGGGAGGTAAAGGCAAAAAAAGGCCATGGTGGCAAAGTAAATACAATATAGCACGTAAAACACTGGAATGATAGATTTGCAGTGCAAAGTATAAATAAAAATAATGGGGTGCAAAGGAGCAAAATAAATAAATAAATAAAATAAATAATAAATTCAGTAGGGAAAGAGGTAGTTGTTTGGGCTAAATTATAGGTGGGCTATGTACAGGTGCAGTAATCTGTGAGCTTCTCTGACAGCATATGCTTAAAGCTAGTAAGGGAGATAAGTGTTTCCAGTTTCAGAGATTTTTGTAGTTCGTTCCAGTCATTGGCAGCAGAGAACTGGAAGGAGAGGTGGCCAAAGAAAGAATTGGTTTTGGGGGTGACCAGAGAGATATACCTGCTGGAGCGCATGCTACAGGTGGGTGATGCTATGGTGACCAGCGAGCTGAGATAAGGGGGGACTTTACCTAGCAGGGTCTTGTAGATGACATGGAGCCAGTGGGTTTGGCGACGAGTATGACGCGAGGGCCAGCCAACGAGAGCGTACAGGTCGCAATGGTGGATAGTATATGGGGGCTTTGGTGACAAAACGGATGGCACTGTGATAGACTGCATCCAATTTGTTGAGTACGGTATTGGAGGCTATTTTGTAAATGACATCACCGAAGTCGAGGATTGGTAGGATGGTCAGTTTTACAAGGGTATGTTTGGCAGCATGAGTGAAGGATGCTTTGTTGCGAAATAGGAAGCCAATTCTAGATTTAACTTTGGATTGGAGATGTTGGATGTGGGTCTGGAAAGAGAGTTTACAATCTAGCCAGACACCTAGGTATTTGTAGTTGTCCACGTATTCTAAGTCAGAGCCGTCCAGAGTAGTGATGTTGGACAGGCGGGCAGGTGCAGGCAGCGATCGGTTGAAGAGCATGCATTTAGTTTTACTTGTATTTAAGAGTAATTGGAGGCCACAGAAGGAGAGTTGTATGGCATTGGCTGGAAGAAACACCCAGGTTTATACTAAGAGAGAGGATCACAATGTTATTCACATACAGTACCAGCCAAAAGTTTGGACACACCAACTCATTCAAGGGTTTTTCTTTATTTTTACTATTTTCTACAATGTGTAATAATAGTAAAGACATCAAAACTACCAAATAACAAATATGGAATCATGTTGTAACCAAAAAAGTGTTAAACTAATCAAAATATATTTTATATTTGAGATTCTTCAAAGTAGCCACTCTTTGCCTTGATGACAGCTTTGCACACTCTTGGCATTCTCTCAACCAGCTTCATGAGGTAGTCACCTGGAATGCATTTCAATTAACGGGTGTGCCTTGTTAAAGGTTCATTTGTGGAATGTATTTCCTTCTTAATGAGTTTGAGACAACCAGTTGTGTTTTGACAAGGTAAGGGTGGTATACAGAAGATAGCCCTATTTGGTAAAGAAGAATTTGAAGAATCTCAAATATCAAATATATTTTGATTTGTTTAACACTTTTTGGGTTACTACATGATTCCATTTATGTTATTTCATAGTTTTGATGTCTTCACTATTTATCTACAATGTAGAAAATAGTAAAAAATTAAGAAAAACCCTTGAGTGTGTAGGTATGTCCAAACACATACACTAAATGCACTAATTGAGTAACACAATATATAACTTCTAATCAAAACTCGTTATTTAAAGCAATTAGTAAATAGCTTATACATGTGTTATTATGACCCATTATTTATAATAGCTTAAATGATTATGCATGATGAGCCAATTTTGTAATTGAACTGTCTGCCCTTCACATTATTGCATCCGCGGGAGAGAAAAAAAAGTATCTCTACCGTAATGACAGAACACTGAACCGACCTAGTTTCTGCTGCAGTTTCAGGTGTTGCAACACTCTTTGCGTAAATACAGGATTGCATTACGGATATTGTAGTTTTATAATAAAGTTAAACCCAGCTCATTTGAAGAGTAGCCTCATTGTTTTGAACTACTAGTCCCGGAATACTTGTAGTTTCAAAGCAAACAGAAGCCGAGAGTTGTGGCGTGAAGGTGTAAAGATATGATTTGGTTAGTGTCTAAATAAGGCTATGGCCGAAACCTTATTACCATGGATCAAAAGTGAGATTCCCCGACATCTCTGATACACAGTTTGGCGAGACATGGTAAGTAAGTATTGTTACAATATTTCTGCTCTTTCTTACCGACGCTGGGAATTGTAGGAAAGTGTGCAAATCTAGTAGCTGAACGGAATCATAACATTTGTATGAACATAGTACAGGTAGGTCTATCTTTTGTTTGAAAGTTTGACATCGACGCTATATATTTATTTATTTATTATTATATATATATTCATTTTACAGAACTACATAGCCACTGGTTTACCGTAGTTGAAGCGCACAAGCGAGCATTTGTAATACACCTGTTGACTCTGCGGAAACAGTATTTGTGTAAATCTGGCATAGACAGAGGAGCAGCATTTCTACATGTGAAAAAACAACTATTACAATAGTCATACTGTATGTAGCCAAATGTTGATGATGGTTTGTCGATGATGGTTTATTCACAGCTGTCTCTGTCTCTATATATTTTCTCAACGATACGGCAGGCTATCCAACAGGTGCGCCTGAACAAGGCTTCTGTATTTCGAGACAACGCGAAGGTGAAATTCGACAGGAGGGTTGGCTAACCACCCACACGTTCAAGAATCGGCTTTGCGGAATAATTGATTGTTGAATCCCAGACAAGAGCAACCTGTTTGTGTGCACTCGTGTACAACCCACATTAATTATTACTGACTCACTGCGACAGCAACATAGAGTATACATGAATGATAAGAAGTATCCCTTTACGCAAACAAATTACAGCCTGAATGAATTCATGTTTGATGCTCTGTAAAATAGGTTACCTCAAACTAATCCCACAGGTAGCCCCAGGTAAAGAATCTCAGAATTTCTGGGGCGGCAGGGTAGCCTAGTGGTTAGAGCATTGGACTAGTAACCGAAAGGTTGCAAGTTCAAATCCCCGAGCTGACAAGGTACAAAATAAAGGTTAAATAAAAGGTGTGAACCAGTGTGGAGGAAAATGACTAACAATGGCATAGGGCTGGGCAATCGGGACCAAAAATATGAATTTGAGATATCGGCCAGCCCTACTACGGCACCACAAAACAACTTTAGGTAAACAAAAGAAACTGTAGGCCTATCTAGATATGTTGTTTCTCTGTGTTTTCATAGGCTTTTTTTTAGATTCCGCTGTAGGCTACTTTATCCGTATTCTTAAACTATCATGTTTGTAGCCACGTTTTATAGAATAAACAGCCAGGGTAGAAAACATATAACATTGGCCAATATATTTTAGCGACCTTAACTCGACACCTAGCGACCTTGTCAAGTGGTTCGGACCTCTTGGCATAACGGTTAATGTCTTGGCTTCACAGCCGCTGGACCCGAATTCGAGCCACGGCAACCCTCCGAATTCTGAAAAATATTATCTAGGTTATACTGTGTACTCTATATTATTATGCCAACTGATTGCAATTTGAGGTGTAGTAATTGTGTATGTAACTTATGAATCTTAATGTTTACAGATTTAAAGATGGCAGCTGTCAGAGCAAAGTCATTTCGTCGCCAAGGAAGTCTCATTAGGAGCAAATCTGAGGGGACGTTGATTGATCTAGAGGACACTGGAACGCTGAACAACAACAATTTAAATGGTAGCCTACTCTAACGTTTATGAAATATATTGTCTTTGAACTAGATGTCATTAATAGGTTTCCAAAAATCGGGTAACTTTCCCAGGTTTTCCAGAGATTCCAGTTGGAAGATTCACAGAATCAGGAGAGAATAAGCAGGAAATCCAGAAACTGGATTTTTGGGAAGCTTGGTAGTCTTGGGAAAGTTACTAGATGTTTGCAACCCTGGTTATGAAACAGTTTCAAATAGAGGATTGCATGATGTGTTTTGTACAGTAGCTCCTTTGAGTGGTACCCTCGTTTAAAATAATGCCTCTTTAAAGAGCAACAAGCAGTATTGAAGCCCATGCTGTGTGATTTTACCATGCTCTCATATGTATGTTTTATATTAGTAAGGAAGGCTTTGATTTGACACAGATATTTTGTATTTTCACAGGGAGCAGTTACATAATAAATCAAGTGACAAAACATTCTGAGTGGCCTGTGTTGCAGCCGGAGGTCAAACATGGAAGGCAAACCACAAATCCATTCTGGAACAAACTGTCTATATCCAATCCGTTTTTAGATGACATTTTACACACAAACAATGACAAAACATTAAGCAATGCTGATCTATCAGTACAGAAAGATGAACATTCGACTCTGTTTGACAGTGAGAACTTTGACGCCAGTAGCACATCTTCGGACGAAACAAACTTTGTCCATTTTGCAGATACGAAGCAAAAGAGCATAAGACAATCAGGGAGATGGAGGAGTGCCTCGGATATTCTCGGCGACCAGGAGAGAAAGGAACCGAAAAGGGAAAACGGCCTCAAATTGTCAGCAGGCCCATTTCTGAATGCAGATTTTGAGTGGTTGAAAAATGACCGGGAGGCGTACAAAATGGCCTGGTTGAGTCACAGGCAGCTAACGAGGTCATGTCTTGACCTAGGGCTGATGAGTCAGAGTCCTGGATGGGCCCAGACCCAAGCCACCGACTCTCAGATAGTCTGCAAGATAGGTCACAGCGGAGGGTCACTACAGTTACCAGACTCTGATATTACCGCCCATATCCCAGAGGGCCATGTTCCTGCTGGGGAGGTTCAGGAGGTTGCACTGAAAGCCATCCTGGAGCCCCCTCACGGGCTGAACAACAACTACATGACAACCGTGAGTCCGCTCCTGGAGGTGAGTCTCAGCAACACGAGCGGAAAGGAATCCATCACGCTGGAAATGAAAATGGTCGCGGAGGTCAAGAAGGATCCGATAAGTCAGGTCATGACCACATTTGTGGGACTAGTGTCCAACAAGAGAGAGGGACCTTATCAGAAAGTCAAGGACTGTTACATTTACAAGAACATCATGCAGATGAATCTTCAAGACTTAAAGTCTAATTTCTATGTTATTGTAGCCGCAGAGGCCTCGGTTATCCAGCCCCCTGCTACATCCGTTTGGGATTACCTGGATCGTCAAGTCACCGTCGCCGTTTATGGCCCAAAGTATATCCATCCATCTTTCAAAGTGGTCGTGGTCGTCTCTTGCCACGATAACGTTCCACCGAGGCTTCCGTTCTCAGATATCCACAGGGGCAACAGAAACTTGCCCCCCCTGGTGCTACAGCTCTGGGAGAAGCACCAGTTTAGCCCAGAGAGACTGAATGACCTACACATTGTGACTTCCATCATAGCGTCAAAGTTCAAAGTCAAAGCCCAGGATAAAAGGAAAGAGGTGAAACAAGGGCTACTCAAACTGGGTAAAGTCATTCACCTGCCTCTTGAGCTGGCCAAGATGGGCAATGGGGAGATGGATTCCTTTAAACTATGCCTCCAGGTGAGGGATTCAAACAGTGTCACAGTAGCAGAGTTCCAGGTGTCTTCCCCTGCAGCGGCACCTATTCGCTCTGAAAAGCGAGATCCCATGCGAAACAAAATGTGTCAATCGCTATCTATACCGGAGGAATCCGTCCCAGAGTTCCCCAAATTCTGGACCAGACCTGTGAAGGTGCAGTGTTACGGGGTGGCACTGAAGTCAGTGCTCCGTCAACCGCGAGTGGAGTACCTCCTGGAGTACTTCAAGGGTGACACCGTGGCTCTCCTCTCCAGAGAGACCGTGAGGTCGGTGGGCCAGTCCAAAGTTAAAGAGTGGTACATCGGCTTCCTCCGAGGCAGGACCGGCCTGGTCCATAGCAAGAACGTCAAGCTCATCACCCGAGACCAAGTGATCGACTTCAACGGCACTGACTTCACCACCGAGACCCTCTTGGACAACATGGCACTGCCGTTCAAGAAGCTCACCTACATCTACTCAGACATCCAGACACTGGTGACTGAACACATCCCCAGCTGGAGGGGCTTCGCTGATGCCCTGGGCTACTCGAGCTTGTTGCTGGACACAATCACACGGAGACATGCTGAAACAGAGGCCGAGAAGGTGGCCTGCGTGCTGGAGAAACTGAAGGAGGACTGCCACACTGAGAACAGCAAGAAGAAGTTCCAGCACAAGCTCATGATCGTAAGTGTAGAAAGGACAGGGCATGTTTGATAGTATTCCGGTTTAGAGAAGAATCTTCAAACCAGCTTGACCTTTGTTTTGAATGACTTTTTCTCTTTTCCAATTGCGCTTCATTTGTTGCATTTCAAGTAAGTGTTTTGTATGTTGCTTTTTCAATCCTAGGGTCTGTTGAAGATGGACTCTCAGGCTCTAGTGGCTCATCTGATCCAGAACACAGTCATCCTGTCCACAGCAGTGGAGCTGGGTATCAGGTGGAGGGAGCTCGCTGAGAGGCTGGGGAAACTCTCCAGTGCTCAGATCGCTGCTTACGAGGCACCACACCGGGGGAAGAGTGGAGAAGTTAGCGCCGTGGTTAGTTCATTTGACTTTTATTTGTTCTATTTAGGAAAATGTGTTGTTCTTAGGAGATCATCCCTTCATGATCTCATTGGATCAACAGACAACGATTAGGGAGGCTGTACCAATACTTTTATTTGTATAGTCCATTATAGATGGGCTGTAGATTTATTTCCACTGCCTTCATTGTGCCATTTACACCCTCCTGTATCCTGTGCATATGACGAATAAACTCTGATTTGATAGTTAGTTGATAGTTCGAGAATCTATCAACTGAACTGAACTTGTGGATCCTCCTCTCTCTATTGTAGTCTATGTGGAAACCTGCCTATGACTTCCTGTACTCATGGAGCCAGCTGTACGGAGAGGGCTACCAGGACATGATCCAGGACCTCCACCTGGCCCTGGACAAGATGAAGAGCCCAATCACCAGGCAGTGGAGGCAGCTGACCGGGGCGCTAATCGCAGTCAACTGTCTGGAGATCCTCAGGGTCTCAGCCTTCCCCAAACCATAGAACCATAGAACCCCACTGAGGAGAAGAATGAGCACGCTGGAGAGCTCACATGGGTAACAACTGTAGAACTGAGGCCACAGAGGCCCTTCGATCAAGCTTACTGCAGTTCCCACTATCTTTGAATACGGAGGTCCTTGTTACGATGCAGAGGGGGAGGCGAAGATGAAGTCAATGTTTGTTCTTGTTCTGGTATTGTGCCGTGTCTTTGCCCACTTTGTCAGAGTTTCTTCTTAGAGTTCAGTTCATGTCGTAAACATAATTATAGCTATATTTAATTATTCATTGTGGCTAGACACTTAAACTATATTGCTAGATTTTGTTCATACAAAGCCAGAACCAGTGTACGAACATATATCTCAGCCATATTAACCAAATGTATCTTTACATGACTTTTATAAAGGCTTCGTTTTGATCATTTGTCTAACAGATATCTGCTTCCTTTGACATAATTTCTTAAGACAAAACAGCAGAAACTATATTGAGGTCTGTTACTTTTGGGTTTTTCTGTTAGACACTATGTGATAGCGCTTGTTATTGATTTGACATTAATAGTAAGGCAACATACAGTAGAGTTAGCACTTCCAGTTGTCACGGTTTTATACCTTTTATATTACAATGTTACATTAAATCCCCTGGTTTTTCATTATATTTTACATTTATTTACGTTTATTTTAGTTAAGGTTGGAAAGGATTACATTTGTTTTATCTGCCAGATCCAATCCTCAGTATTCAGATTGCTATTTTTTAACTCTGTGTCTTAAGCCCATACACTGAAACCTTTTTCAGTGCATTTAGTTTTGTCTACTTGAAAATAGCATATAATGTTAAAATATATTTTAAATATGTAATATAATGTAAAACAACCTTGTTGTGATTTTTCTGAAATATAATATTTCACAATGTTGATTTATAACTGAAATGGTGACCTGGTGTGTATGAAGTATGAATTAATATCACTTACATTTTGACAGATAAGTAATATATAACTATTTAAATGAATTGTCAACTAAAGTAGTTAATTGAGAAGAAGACCCATTATTTATGTTCTAGTTCATCACCAGGTTGTGAATCACATGTCTTGTAAGAGTAGCAGGGATAGTAAGCAGTAAGGGTCTGTGTCTTGCATTGTGGGTAGTGTAATAATGTGACAAGATACTACGAGTAGTGTCATGCGGTTCACTTTGGTCTCGAACATGTCACATCCGTTCAGTTAAAGATAAATGAGAATATTTGGTTTTCGTTAGGGACTTGCATTGACCCTAATACTGAAGTCTGTTCATACGGGGGAGGATTGAAATGACTTGATTTACCATGGCAATAACACTTTAATTACATAGGCCTAGATCACATTCTCTGTACAGACAGATTGTATCCACAGAGGAAACCCTTCAGTTAAAAGACCTGAAGCTGAAATTAATCTGAAATTCCTAATCCTAACTCCCCAATTTATAAGCATTGAATCCTGTCATTGAACCCTATATATGATTGAATCCTGTCCTTGAACCCTATATATGATTGAATCCTGTCCTTGAACCCTATATATGATTGAATCCTGTCCTTGAACCCTATATATGATTGAATCCTGTCATTGAACCCTATATATGATTGAATCCTGTCCTTGAACCCTATATATGATTGAATCCTGTCATTGAACACTATATATGATTGAATCCTGTCCTTGAACCCTATATATGATTGAATCCTGTCCTTGAACCCTATATATGATTGAATCCTGTCCTTGAACCCTATATATGATTGAATCTTGTCCTAGAATTTCCTGGCTGTGTGTTTTCTGTTGACTTACTCTTGTTGACCTTTTTAGTTTGACTTTCTCTCCTCTGTTTATTTAAGCTGGTTTCAACTGAGAGTTGCATTGTATGGTCTTTAGTCTTTATCTGTTGGCGTTGGCAACGGGGAAGCTCAGGATGTCTATCCTGTTTCTGTTCTGTATTACAGGTGAATGTTATGACTGCATACATTCTGGCTTAAAATAGAAGAACAAATAAATATACAGTATATCATAAAAGTGAGTACACCCCTCACATTTTTGTAAATATGAGTATATCTTTTCATGTGACAACACTGAAGAAATGACACTTTGCTACAATGTAAAGTAGTGAGTGTACAGCTTGTATAACCGTGTAAATTTGCTGTCCTCTCAAAAGAACTGAACACACAGCCATTAATGTCTAAACCACTGGCAACAAAAGTGAGTACACCCCTAAGTGAAAATTTTGTGTGGCCACCATCATTTTCCAGCACTGACTTAACCCTCTTGGGCATGGAGTTCACCAGAGCTTCACAGGTTGCCACTGGAGTCCTCTTCCACTCCTCCATGACGACATCACGGAGCTGGTGGATGTTAGAGACCTTGCACTCCTCCAACTTCCATTTGAGGATGTCCCGCAGATGCCCAATAGGGTTTAGGTATGGAGACATGCTTGGCCAGTCCATCACCTTTACCCTCAGCTTCTTTAGCAAGGCAGTGGTCGTCTTGGGGGGTGTGTTTGGGGTCGTTATCATGTTGGAATACTGCCCTGCGGCCCAGTCTCCGAATGGAGTGGATCATGCTCTGCTTCAGTATGTCACAGTACATGTTGGCATTCATGGTTCCCTCAATGAACTGTAGCTCCCCAGTGCCGGCAGCACTCATGCAGTCCCAGACCATGACACTCCCACCACCAGGCAAGAAACACTTGTCTTTGTACTCCTCACCTGGTTGCCGCCACACACGCTTGACACCATCTGAACCAAATAAGTTTATCTTGGTCTCATCAGACCACAGGACATGGTTCCAGTAATCAATGTCCTTAGTCTGCTTGTCTTCAGCAAACTGTTTGCAGGGTTTCTTGTGCATCATCTTTAGAATAGGCTTCCTTCTGGGACGACAGCCATGCAGACCAATTTGATGCAGTGTACGGCGTATGGTCTGAGCACTGACAGGTTGACCCCCCCCCCCACCCCTTCAACCTCTGCAGCAATGCTGGCAGCACTCATACGTCTATTTCCCAAAGACAACCACTGGATATGATGCTGAGCACGTGCACTCAACTTCTTTGGTCGACCATGGCGAGGCCTGTTCTGAGTGGAACCTGTCCAGTTAAACCGCTGTATGGTCTTGGCCACCATGCTGCAGCTCATTTTCAGGGTCTTGGCAATTGTCTTATAGCCCAGGCCATCTTTATGTAGAGCAACAATTGTTTTTTTCAGATCCTCAGAGAGTTCTTTGCCATGAGGTGCCATGTTGAACTTCCAGTGACCAGTCAGTATGAGGGAGTGTGAGAGCGATGACACCAAATTTAACACACCTGCTCCCCATTCACACCTGAGACCTTGTAACACTAATGAGTCACATGACACCGGGGAGGGAAAATGGCTAATTGGGCCTAATTTGGACATTTTCACTTAGGGGTGTACTCACTTTTGTTGCCAGCGGTTTAGACATTAATGGCTGTGTGTTGAGTTATTTTGAGGAGACAGCAAATGTACACTGTTATACAAGCTGTACACTCACTACTTTACATTGTAGCAAAGTGTCATTTCTTCAGTGTTGTCACATGAAAAGATATTCTCAAATATTTACAAAAATGTGAGGGGTGTACTCACTTTTGTGATATACTGTATAATATACTGTATGTACCTCCTTCCTGATACATTTACAGTCCTAAAGCAATATGTTCTGTATAGTTTTAAACAATGGCTGTTACATTATAACTAGTGAAATATCTTGTAATTGAAGTGATTTCTAGTTCATCTGTTGTAGACACCAGAGAGACAATGGTCTTATTCGAAATCCTGGTAATATTCCATCCAGATAGTGGACCAGTGACATGTTACTGGACCAGCATCAAGTGTAGATTAATTATGGAGCTGTGACACTTCATTTATACATGGGAAGACGACATCTCACTGGGCAAAACATCAAGTGATTGATGGATAAAACTCTGGGATTAATTGGGCGATCTAATTTCTCCCGCACTGAAATGGAAGTCCGGGCCGATCCCAGATTAGGCTGACCAAGTCAAAACTTTGCCATGCGAGGGCGGAGGCACAAAGAGTGCTGTAAAACACCAGAGTGGAGAATACACTGAAGTCAATAGCCCGCACTGAGTGAAACTTTAGCTTGATTTATAAATGGATTCTGTGACTCTGACCGACGCTTGAATGTGCACTTTAAAAGGGGCAATAGCTGAGATCCTATATTACATTTTAAGCACTATGGGACGGTTTCCCAGACACAGATTAGGTCTAGTAATGGACTAACAATACATCTCAACAGAGAATCTCCATTGAAAGTTATTTTTTGTCCAGGACTATATAGGCTTAATCAGTGTCTGGGAAAAAGGCCCTACATGGTGGTAAATGTACAGTAACAGTCAACACCAACCCCTCATTCTGCACTGAGGAAACAAGAAATTGTTACTATGTATTTTCATATACACGTAAAAAGAGGGATGGATATCACTCCTCCAGCTTGCAGGGGCAGTATTCTTTCCTTCTCTGCCAGACTGGTCAGCAGCATGAGAGACAGAGTTAATGTGTCATGTGTTGCTGCCATGATGTGTTGTTGTCTTAGGTCTCTCTTTATGTAGTGTTGTTGTCTTAGGTCTCTCTTTATGAAGTGTTGTTGTCTTAGGTCTCTCTTTATGAAGTGTTGTTGTCTTAGGTCTCTCTTTATGAAGTGTTGTGGTGTCTTAGGTCTCTCTTTATGTAGTGTTGTTGTCTTAGGTCTCTCTTTATGAAGTGTTGTGGTGTCTTAGGTCTCTCTTTGTGTTGTTGTGGTGTCTTAGGTCTCTCTTTATGTGGTGTTGTGGTGTCTTAGGTCTCTCTTTGTGTTGTTGTGGTGTCTTAGGTCTCTTTGTGTTGTTGAGGTGTCTTAGGTCTCTCTTTATGTGGTGTTGTGGTGTCTTAGGTCTCTCTTTGTGGTGTTGTGGTGTCTTAGGTCTCTCTTTGTGTTGTTGTGGTGTCTTAGGTCTCTTTGTGTTGTTGAGGTGTCTTAGGTCTCTCTTTATGTGGTGTTGTGGTGTCTTAGGTCTCTCTTTATGAAGTGTTGTGGTGTCTTAGATCTCTTATGTAGTGTTGTGGTGTCTTAGCTCTCTCTTTATGTGGTGTTGTGGTGTCTTAGGTCTCTTTGTGTTGTTGTGGTGTCTTAGATCTCTTATGTAGTGTTGTGGTGTCTTAGGTCTCTCTTTATGTAGTGTTGTGGTGTCTTAGGTCTCTCTTTATGAAGTGTTGTGGTGTCTTAGGTCACTCTTTATGTGGTGTTGTGGTGTCTTAGGTCTCTCTTTGTGTTGTTGTGGTGTCTTAGGTCTCTTTGTGTTGTTGAGGTGTCTTAGGTCTCTCTTTATGTGGTGTTGTGGTGTCTTAGGTCTCTCTTTATGTGGTGTTGTGGTTTCTTAGGTCTCTCTTTATGTGGTGGTGTGGTGTCTTAGGTCTCTCTTTATGAAGTGTTGTGGTGTCTTAGATCTCTTATGTAGTGTTGTGGTGTCTTAGCTCTCTCTTTATGTGGTGTTGTGGTGTCTTAGGTCTCTCTTTATGAAGTGTTGTGGTGTCTTAGGTCACTCTTTATGTGGTGTTGTGGTGTCTTAGGTCTCTCTTTATGTGGTGTTGTGGTGTCTTAGGTCTCTCTTTATGTGGTGTTGTGGTGTCTTAGGTCTCTCTTTGTGTTGTTGTGGTGTCTTAGGTCTCTTTGTGTTGTTGAGGTGTCTTAGGTCTCTCTTTATGTGGTGTTGTGGTGTCTTAGATCTATTATGTAGTGTTGTGGTGTCTTAGCTCTCTCTTTATGTGGTGTTGTGGTGTCTTAGCTCTCTCTTTTTGTGGTGTTGTGGTGTCTTAGCTCTCTCTTTATGTGGTGTTGTGGTGTCTTAGGTCTCTCTCTCTTTATGTGGTGTTGTGGTTTCTTAGGTCTCTGTTTGGTGTCTTAGGTGTGTTGTGGTGTCTTAGGTCTGTCTTTATGTAGTGTTGTGGTGTCTTAGGTCTCTCTTTATGTGGTGTCTTAGGTCTCTCTTTATGTAGTGTTGTGGTGTCTTAGGTCTCTCTTTATGAAGTGCTGTGGTGTCTTAGGTCTCTCTTTATGAAGTGTTGTGGTGTCTTAGGTCTCTCTTTATGCAGTGTTGTGGTGTCTTAGGTCTCTCTTTATGTAGTGTTGTGGTGTCTTAGGTCTCTTTTTATGAAGTGTTGTGGTGTCTTAGGTCTCTCTTTATGTAGTGTTGTGGTGTCTTAGGTCTCTCTTTATGTAGTGTTGTGGTGTCTTAGGTCTCTCTTTATGTAGTGTTGTGGTGTCTTAGGTCTCTCTTTATGAAGTGTTGTGGTGTCTTAGGTCTCTCTTTATGTAGTGTTGTGGTGTCTTAGGTCTCTCTTTATGAAGTGTTGTGGTGTCTTAGGTCTCTCTTTATGTAGTGTTGTGGTGTCTTAGGTCTCTCTTTATGTGGTGTTGTGGTGTCTTAGGTCTCTCTTTATGTGGTGTTGTGGTGTCTTACTTCTCTCTTTGTGTTGTTGTGGTGTCTTAGGTCTCTTTGTGTTGTTGAGGTGTCTTAGGTCTCTCTTTATGTGGTGTTGTGGTGTCTTAGGTCTCTCTTTATGAAGTGTTGTGGTGTCTTAGATCTCTTATGTAGTGTTGTGGTGTCTTAGGTCTCTCTTTATGTGGTGTTGTGGTGTCTTAGGTCTCTTTGTGTTGTTGAGGTGTCTTAGGTCTCTCTTTATGAAGTGTTGTGGTGTCTTAGGTCACTCTTTATGTGGTGTTGTGGTGTCTTAGGTCTCTCTTTGTGTTGTTGTGGTGTCTTAGGTCACTCTTTAGGTGGTGTTGTGGTGTCTTATGTCTCTCTTTTTGTGGTGTTGTGGTGTCTTAGCTCTCTTATGAAGGGTTGTGGTGTCTTAGCTCTCTCTTTATGTGGTGTTGTGGTGTCTTAGCTCTCTCTTTATGTGGTGTTGTGGTGTCTTAGCTCTCTCTTTATGTGGTGTTGTGGTTTCTTAGGTCTCTCTTTATGTGGTGTTGTGGTGTCTTAGGTCTCTCTTTATGTAGTGTTGTGGTGTCTTAGGTCTGTCTTTATGTAGTGTTGTGGTGTCTTAGGTCTCTCTTTATGTGGTGTCTTAGGTCTCTATGTAGTGTTGTGGTGTCTTAGGTCTCTCTTTATGAAGTGCTGTGGTGTCTTAGGTCTCTCTTTATGTAGTGTTGTGGTGTCTTAGGTCTCTCTTTATGCAGTGTTGTGGTGTCTTAGGTCTCTCTTTATGTAGTGTTGTGGTGTCTTAGGTCTCTCTTTATGAAGTGTTGTGGTGTCTTACTTCTCTCTTTATGTAGTGTTGTGGTGTCTTAGGTCTCTCTTTATGTAGTGTTGTGTTGTCTTAGGTCTCTCTTTATGTAGTGTTGTGGTGTCTTAGGTCTCTCTTTGTGTAGTGTTTTGGTGTCTTAGGTCTCTCTTTATGAAGTGTTGTGGTGTCTTAGGTCTCTCTTTATGAAGTGTTGTGGTGTCTTATGTCTCTCTTTATGTAGTGTTGTTGTGTCTTAGGTCTCTCTTTATGTAGTGTTGTGGTGTCTTAGGTCTCTCTTTATGAAGTGTTGTGGTGTCTTAGGTCTCTCTTTATGTGGTGTTGTGGTGTCTTAGGTCTCTCTTTATGTGGTGTTGTGGTGTCTTAGGTCTCTCTTTATGAAGTGTTGTGGTGTCTCTTGTTGTGATGTGTGTTTTGTACTACAGTTTTATTTTTTATTCCAGCGCCAGTCCCAGTAGAAAGCCTTTTGTCTCTTGGTAGGCCGGCATTGTAAATCAGAATTTGTTCTTAACAGACTGGCCTAGTTTTAAATAAAAGTAAAAATAATAAAACCAATCCCAGCGTTCAGATCAATTAGGTGGCCATTCAATGTGACGTAACCCAAGACAAAGAGGTCCTGTTTTCCGGGTGAGGTTAAAGCACGGGTGAGCAGGCAGTAACACAAGGAGGACACCAAATCCAGTCCAGTTATCTGGCTCGTGTCCGACTGTTTCCTAGGAGAAGAGAGGAGGAACATAGAGGAGACATTTAGTGTTTATTCCTCACTATTAACATTAAAACATTTTCATCATAGGCAGAGCTAGAACCACAGTGTGTGGTTGAACATAGATACTAATCTGCCGTCCTGAGCTTCCAAAGTCATGACAGTTCTCTGATGTGACAGGCTAGAGAGACTACTGTCAGTCTGGATTTCCACCACAGGCCAGGATGTCTGCCTATTTAGTCATTGACATGTCCACACTTCCTGGGACAATTCCTCTGATTCACCTCCTTGTTTCAATAAAGAAACAGGTTGCTCAATTTATTACAAAAAAACACAGATTAATCTGTTTAATCAGTTTCCTTTTCAATCAGTTTCCTTCAATCACCAGTCACCACCATAGACAGGGAGATCTGCTTCATAGGAAACACTTTCACCATGTCTCATTTGAACGTGTACAAATGAAAGCCACGTTTACACCGTAATCTTCTGTCATTCAGGAAGTTCAAACAGAATTGTTTGACTCAACCCTTCATCTAACCGTCTGGGCCTTTAGAATAACACCATGTAGGTTATTGTTGTACAGTAATAGTTACTTTGTGGTTTCCCTTCACTAGATATGTTGAAGCCAGGCAGGTAGTGTTGCCTGTACCTGGTGAGCTGTTCTCTGACACTCCACATTACTGGGAGCAGTGTGATGATGGAGGTAATGGCTGTAACATGCACTCACCTCCTCTCTGGGACGGCACAGATTGTCACGTGTGAGATGTCAACATGCCTGGCTATCACTCTCTTAGTATCATATAGGAAGAGACCGTGATCTGTTGTCTATTTATTTAGGTCTGAGCTTACATGATGAAATATAGTTTCAGTGGCAGGGTTTTCTTCAGTTAAAGTAAACAGGAAGGAAGAGATGGACGGAGGTACGCAGCTTCCCTTTGTGAAGATGAAACAACGCACCTGACATGTTTCATAATCCCAGGTGTCAGGTTACAGTGTGTGAACCTGTTCTACATTTAAAAGATGTCATGTCTCAAGCTCAAGAAATGTTTGAAACGTGTCTGTCACGTTCTGTTTTTTAACCGTGCTCATCTGTAACGCAACGTCCTGCACATGTTGAGAGTAGGTTAGAGTTAATGGTCGATTACAGAGTTAATTAATATATTGTAATGTACCGAGTCAACCCCTAAATCTGTGACAGATCGTCGGTGCCTGTTGAATAAGACACACAGCTAATCCCCATGACCCTGTTTTGATGTTGGCATTACTGTAAATCACCGTCATTCTACTCATTGACGTCACATAATCAACCACATCAGACAGTGTCTCCTCTGCTCGGCCAGTTAAAGATGACGTCCATTTCCAAACACACAGGATGCGTCCCAAATGGCACCCTATTCCCTATATAGTGCACTACTTCTGACCAGGGCCCATAGTAGGGCACTATGTATTGAATAGGGTGCCGTTTAGGATTTAGAAGGGACCCACTGTATTAATAGTACAGATAAATAAATAACGGATAAATAAAACCTTTTTTTTTTAAATGGTACAACTGTAGCTTGTATTTTTGAATACTGATTCTTTTTCAGGAACAAGAATTTGACTAAAGGATGCATCCTCTTCCACATACAACAACATACAACACTCATACATACATAATACAACACTCATACAACAACATACACCACTTATACATCATACAATAACATACAACATACAACACTCATACAACACTAACATCAACAGCATTAACATAAACTGTATCTTGTCAAGTGTAAAAAGTAATGCTGCTTGACAACTTCTTTCTCCTGGTGTCTTCCTTGCATTGACAGTAGAGCAAGAACAGAACAACACACACAGAAACACACAAAACAGGTTGTCTGAGACTGTCAGCACCAAAAACATGGACTGTCTGTGTGAACTGAACACGAACACTGTCTGGAATGTATCTGTTGCCTGCCTGCTTATTGTTAACAAGCCAAGGGAGGATTCACCCGAGAGACTTCACCCATAGCAGCGAAACCAGAGGAGCAAAACCCCAAAATGCCCCCAGGCAAAACCAACCTGCAGAAAGAATGGACCAGCACTCTGCCTTTTCAGATTCAGTGAAGCAGTGCATTTTGAGATTAATGAGATATGAGTACTTTTGTTGAGGGAGCCTTTTATACTGTAGCCTTCCCATTCACTGTCACACTCTGTCCCAAATGGCACCCTTTTCCATTTATAGTGCCCTATGGGTCATGGTCAAAAGAAGTGTTCAATTTGGAATGCACACACTGGACATGGAGTGTTATCTCATTCAGAGAGTAGTGTTATCTCACTCAGAGAGTAGTGTTATCTCACTCAGAGAGTAGTGTTATCTCATTCAGAGAGTAGTGTTATCTCACCCAGAGAGTAGTGTTATCTCACTCAGAGCGTAGTGGTATCTCACCCAGAGAGTAGTGTTATCTCACCCAGAGAGTAGTGTTATATCACCCAGAGTGTAGTGTTATCTCATTCAGAGAGTAGTGTTATCTCACTCGGAGAGTAGTGTTATCTCACTCAGAGAGTAGTGTTATCTCATTCAGAGAGTAGTGTTATCTCACACAGAGAGTAGTGTTATCTCACTCAGAGAGTAGTGTTATCTCACTCAGAGAGTAGTGTTATCTCATTCAGAGAGTAGTGTTATCTCACCCAGAGAGTAGTGTTATCTCACTCAGAGAGTAGTGTTATCTCACTCAGAGAGTAGTGTTATCTCACTCAGAGAGTAGTGTTATCTCATTCAGAGAGTAGTGTTATCTCACCCAGAGAGTAGTGTTATCTCACTCAGAGAGTAGTGTTATCTCACCCAGAGCGTAATGGTATCTCACCCAGAGAGTAGTGTTATCTCACTCAGAGAGTAGTGTTATCTCACCCAGAGAGTAGTGTTATCTCATTCAGAGAGTAGTGTTATCTCACTCAGAGAGTAGTGTTATCTCACTCAGAGATTAGTGTTATCTCACTCAGAGAGTAGTGTTATCCCATTCAGAGAGTAGTGTTATCTCATTCAGAGAGTAGTGTTAAATGCACACACTGATCATGGAGTGTTATCTCATTCAGAGAGTAGTGGTATCCCATTCAGAGAGTAGTGTTATCTCACTCAGAGAGTAGTGTGATCTCATTCAGAGAGTAGTGTTATCCCATTCAGAGAGTAGTGATATCCCATTCAGAGAGTAGTGTTATCCCATTCAGAGAGTAGTGTTATCTCACTCAGAGAGTAGTGTTATCCCATTCAGAGAGTAGTGTTATCTCACTCAGAGAGTAGTGTTATCTCATTCAGAGAGTAGTGTTAAATGCACACACTGATCATGGAGTGTTATCTCATTCAGAGAGTAGGTTTGTAGGGTTTAGAAGTGTGAACATCAATGTCTGCCTCTGTAGAGGGAAGTGTTCATGTTATATCGTGGCAGGTGCTAAAAATAGCCAGCCTCTTACTATGTCAGACTGAGTTGTTCTCCAGGGCTTGGAGTAAAGGATCAGGTTGGAACGGTTTGTCAATTATTATGCAACATTTAAGGATTGGTTTCCTGGACACAGATTATGCTTATTCTTGGATTCAAATGTTTTAGTCCAGGTCCAGGCTTAATCCGTGTCTGGGAAACCAGCCCTACAACATGTTACTGGGTCTTATACTACACAGGAAGTAATTCTACTACATATATTTCATAATGCCATTTTTTTAACACTACAGTTTAAATATAATTAAGCAATAAGGCCCGAGGGGGTGTGGTATATGGCCAATATAACACAGCTAAGGGCTGTTCTTAAACATGACGCAACGCGGAGGGCCTGGATACAGCCCTTAGCCGTGGAATATTGGCAAACCCCCAAGGTGCCTTATTGCTATTGCTACCAACATAATTAGAACAGCATAAATACATGTTTGTGATACCCATGGTATATGGTCTGATTTACCACGGCTTTCAGCCAATCAGCATTCAGGGCTTGAACCACCCAGTTTATAATATGTAATAATGTGCACAACATAAATTCAAAAATGGATTAATTCACTGTAACATTGGACCATACAAGCTATGCAATTGACAATAACTTTCTTCTTAAAACAAATTACACTAATTTTCTAAATGCAATTATCAAACATATCAAGTATTATGTATTGTGCATTCGCCTATGCATTATGCATTGATTGGGTGTTTAATTTAAGATTACTATTTTTTATCTCCTTAGGGGCAATTCATGGGTTTCGTTAGTTATATAATATTACTAGCTAGTTACCTTAAATCACCCTCATGTATATAAACTGCACACATGAGCGCTATAAGACGTCAAGGAAGTCACGTGAGTCGCGAGCACTGCAGCTGTGGGCAAGAAAAGTTTTGAGAGGGTGGCAACTGGCAAGAATGACGCGTGTCTGTTTTACAGTAGATCAAACACGCATACGAGCAGTCCAGAGCAAATCCTGATAAATCCATGTAGTCTATGACAAGATATAATTTAGAATACCTTATACAGTCTAACAGTGGAGTATTTTTCAGAGGGAACGTGTAAGTTTCCCTTACATGGTGGATCACTTGGTGGTTACTGGACAGAAAACATTCCCTCGCGCAAATGTCCACCTGCGTAATTTTGATTAATGGATTAATGCTTTTAGCGCAAAAACCAATACTCGCTGCTTTTTGGGTGGTTCGAGGGGGTGACCAGCACCACCTCTTGAATGACCCGCTGTGAAGGAATGAGTGATGCCGGACAGAGGATGTAACATCTGGAGTCTGGTGGTACTGTCGGTGCTGGAGATGGGGCTCGGTGCGTGCAGCATCGCCCTCGGGGTGTTCGGCATCATCCGAGTCCGGTCGGTTCACAAGCTGCAGCTGGGGGATGCCTCTCCTATATGGAGCGGAATTTGTGTAAGTCAAATAATTCAAATTTGCAATATTATTACCTCTATTGTTAATAGGAGGGAGGGTATAACTTCTTATTTCCCCCCAGTTTCTCATCTGTGGACTATGTGGGATGGTGTGTGCAAAGAAGAGGTCAGGATTGATTGTAAGTTGATTTTAATACGACGTATTTAACGTGGGTACACTCTTAGAAAAACAAGTGCTATCTAGAACCTAAAAGGGTTCCAGGTATAACCCCTTTCCACTGAGAGTTCTACCTGGAACCCAAAATGTTTCTCCTATGAGGACAGCCAAAGCCACACTTTTTTTCTACGAGTTTTTTTTCTAAGAGTGTACAGTGCATGCAGTGCATTGTTGGGGTTAGAGCTGGCCAGAAAGGCATTTCACTGTACTTGTGCTTGAGCTTGAAACACACCTAGGGCCAGTGGTGTAAAATACTTCAGTTAAAATACTTTAAGGTACTACTAAAGTCGTTTTTTGGGGTATCTGTATACTTGACTATTTATATTTGTGACTACAGTTATTTCACTACTCTCCTAAATAAAACCATGTCATGTTTACTTCTATACATTTTCCCTGACACCCAAAAGTAGTTTTTACACTTTGAATGCTTAGCAGGATAGAAACATTTTCAAATTCATGCACTTATCAAGAGAACATCCCTGGTCATCACTACTGCCTCTGGTCTGGCAGACTCACTAAACACACTTGCTGAGTTTGTAATGTCTGTGTTGAAGTGTGCCCTGACTTTCTGTAAATAAAAGAAAAACAAGAAAATTGTGCGGTCTGGCTTGCCTAATATAAGGAATTTGAAACGATTTATACTTTTACTTTTGATACCTAAGTATATTTTTAAAATGACATTTACTGTTGATACTTAAGTATATTTAAAAACAAATACTTTTAGACTTTTACTCAAGTAGTATTTTACTGGGTGACGCACTTTTACTTGAGTCATTTTCTAATAAGGTATTTTTTACTCAAGTATGACAATTGGGTACTTTTTCCACCACTGCCTAGGGCCAGCTGCATAAGGAACATAAGCGGTCACTTGAGGCCCCAGGCCGCTAGAGAGCTCAGTCAGGATCTCAACTTACTGTTGACAGTTAACTTTACAATA
The DNA here is from genome assembly GCF_034236695.1 of Oncorhynchus nerka. NCBI lineage: Eukaryota > Metazoa > Chordata > Actinopteri > Salmoniformes > Salmonidae > Oncorhynchus > Oncorhynchus nerka. The sequence goes on along the minus strand of NC_088409.1, from coordinate 15,035,115 downwards.
GTAGAATACACAAGGTGCAAGTTCAACATGTGGTTGTGCATCAGCAGTTTTGCTCTTGTTTTGTTAGTCACTGACAGTCACTCAATTAGCCGTGTCAGCGAAACATTTTTAGATTGGTAAATTAGTCTAGCCAGCCATCTAAACATATAGTAATAATGCCTGAATACCAACCAGGCATGCAGGGCACGTGCTCAGTGGCCCTGACCTCCAGGGGGCACCCATTGTTTTGTTAGTCACTCTCACTCAGATATCATTAACATGGCATAAATCATTGCAAAATGTGTAGAACTGTATGAAATTAACTTTTAAACTGCAAAACTGTCTCTCCATCCTAAGGCAAAATGTGTAGAACTGTATGAAATTAACTTTTAAACTGCAAAACTGTCTCTCCATCCTAAGGCAAAATGTGTAGAACTGTATGAAATTAACTTTTAAACTGCAAAACTGTCTCTCCATCCTAAGGCAAAATGTGTAGAACTGTATGAAATTAACTTTTAAACTGCAAAACTGTCTCTCCATCCTAAGGCAAAATGTGTAGAATTGCAAAAAATGTGCTTTAAATCTCTCTTCAGATGATCCTATTTTCAGCCTGCTGTATCTGTGGGTTGATCAGTGGGATACTAAACTTCCAGTTTGTGCGTGTGGTGGCAAAGCGTCCCGATGCCCTGCCGTCCCTCTACCTGGCCATCATGGTGCTGGCCTGCCTGGGCATCGGAGTGTCCATCCTGTTTACCTGGCTCACCTGTCGTCTGGCCAGCAGTGAACAGCAGAGGATGTACCTGGAGAGAGAGCTGTCCCTGCACCATTCCCATGAGATGAGTGAAAAGGTGAGCTCAGATAAAACATGAACGGAAAACTCAATAATAATATAGAATTGGACAGAGTGAATGGCCTGTCATTTCTGTCACTATGTATTTCTAAAGCAGTGGTTGCCAACTCCGGTCCTCCAGTACCCTCAACTCCGGTCCTCCAGTACCCTCAACTCCGGTCCTCCAGTACCCTCAACGCTACACATTATTATTGTAGCCCAGACAAGAGCACCTGATTCAACTTGTCAACTAATCATCAGGCCCTCAATGAGTTGAATCGGGCATGTTTGTCCGGGGCTACAAGAAACATGTGTCCTGACGGGGGTACTGGAGGACTGGAGTTGGGAACCACTGTTCTGAAGAGGGATATGAATGCACCACAGGAGGTTGGTGGAACCTTACTTGGGGAGGATGGGCTCATGGTAATGACTGGAGCAGAATGAGTGGAATGTTATCAAATGCATCAAACTCATGTTTTCCAAGTGTTTGATGCCATTGCATCTGCTCCGTTCCAGACATTATTATGAGCCGTCCTCCCCTCAGCAGCCTCCACTGGAGCGAACCTATCTTTAGTCGCTCTGCATATGACTGTCTGCTAACTAAAATGATAAAAAGTCCTAATTGAGAAGCTCGTATAACCCTGCTGTACTATTGTTTATTCTAGGAGTTGGCTGAGAGATCTGAGAGAGCAGCCAGCATTCCCCAGATCTCCTTCAATGGAAAGTCCTCACCTCCATTGTCATTAGGCTGAAGCCCAGCTGTGTTACTGTATTCAAAGCATCATGGAGACAATGTTGGTTCCATTCAACACCAACGGTCACAGGGGACGTGATCTCTTGCAATGAACTAATACACAAAGGAATCAACATACGGCAACACTATGAGAAGGCGCTGTGAGATTTGACAATCGGCTTACTAGTGACGATGTAGGCTGAATGATGCACCTGGATAGTCCCCAGACATGGATTTGGGGGACATGGAAACAGCAGGTAGAGGGCACAAAGCTATGGCACATCCAAAGGCTCAAAAAGAACAACTAAACCACTTGAGATTGTCAGTGTTGAGATGGTGAAAGACATAACTGCTTCAGGGTTTGACTGGTCATAGAGATCATGTCATACAGTGGAAGTTGTTTCCAGTACTATTATTTATTTGAATGATTATTTATGTATTTATTATTTAAATATATGTTTGTTTATTCATAAGCATGAAAATATAATAAAATCCCATCTGTGATAGGTTTTTACAATTTAGAGCATGATAATGAATGAAAGGTTTAATGATGGTGATGGATGACGAGTACGACGGATGATGATGAATGATGATGACTACAATGGATGATGATGGTGATGACGACTACGATGGATGATGATGGTGATGACGACTACGATGGATGATGATGAATGATGACTATGATGATTATGGTGGATGATGTTGATGTTGATGACTTTATTGTATCCATTAGGAAGTTAATTCTATATGCATTAGTATATTTTGCAGCAGACCACAACCAGTAGGAGGCAGTAGTGATAGTTATATTCCCCCACTAGAGGGAGCCCTCTATCTCCTTTTAACTTATTCTCTGTACCAAACAGCACCCTATTCCCTATATAGTGCACTACTTTTGACCAGAGCCCTATGGTCAATAGTGGTGCACTATATAAAGAATTGGGACTTTAATCTTTTAGTCGAACATTTGAACAGAATAATAAATATGTAAAGTTATGGATAAATGAGCAGAGTGTTGCTGACAGATTGAAATTGTAGTCCTACTTCCTGTGTATCCCTGAGCAAAGCCCATAACCTGAAAATATCCAGTCCTATTTATGGGAATGCTGTCCAGAGAAGATAAGCAGAGTATGGAAGGACAAGGAAAAACATTCCATGAATTTACATTCATGTATTCTCTTACCGACTCCCTCGTCCCTTGCAAAGTAAGAATGCAGATTATGGGTTATGTCCCAAATGGCACCCTATTCCCTACACAGTGCACTACTTTTGACCAGGGCCCATAGGGAGGGTGCCATTTGGGGCACGGGGAGACTGTATCCCAGGAAGCTGTGAGAACCACCAGAACTTCCTGTAAAGTGAAACCTGGTCCTTCCATGGCCACCCCTCCTCTCATGGGGACATTGGACAGGGTAAGACCTCCTAAACAAAGCTCCCTTCAAGGTCCTCACCCAGTTTTCTGTCCCAGAAATCTGTTGCCACGGTGAACCAGGTGGGGGTGTGGCAGACTGACTTCGAGGTTTTTACTCTTTCCCCTTTTTGGTGAAAAACTTCAAAATGCTGTTTCACCTGGCTCTAGTCCCAGCCAGATAACTAACTGACTGTTTCACCTTGCTCTAGTCCTGACTGACTGTTTCACCTGGCTCTAGTCCCAGCCAGATAACTAACTGACTGTTTCACCTTGCTCTAGTCCTGACCAGTTAACTGACTGACTGACTGGTTTATTGGTTGACTGGCTGACTGACCGACTGGCTGACTGGCTCACTAGCTGACTGACTAACTTACTGACTGGCTGACTGACTAAATAACTGACTGGCTGACTAACTGACTGGCTGGCTGACTGTATCACCTGGCTCTAATCCTGGCAAGCTAACTGACTGACTGACTGACTGACTAACTGACCTGCTGCCTCACTGGCTGAGTGACTGGCTGACAGACTGGCTGACTGGCTGCCTGACTAACTGGCTGACTGACTAACTGACCCGCTGCCTCACTGGCTGAGTGACTGGCTGACTAATTGGCTGACTGGCTGCCTGACTAACTGGCTGACTGACTAACTGACTGGCTGACTAACTGACCCGCTGTCTCACTGGCTGACTAATTGGCTGACAGACTGGTTGACTGGCTGACTAACTGACTGGCTGACTGCCAATAACAACTTCTTTTATTATTCATTGGTATTTGTGAGAGACTTCAGGGGAAGAGCTCAGACAGACATATGCCATCTTTGATGTTTTCAGGGAATGTTGAGTGAGAACTACAGTGATGGATCAGTGGATGTGTTCAAATGACACCCTATTCCCTTTGTAGTGCTCTACTTTTGACCAGGGCCCATAGGGCTCACAGGACCCATAGGGCATATGTAGGGAGCCATTTGAGCTACAAGATGTTGCCCCGGTGGTGAGGTCCATACTATACTGTATGACTGTCTGTCTGCCTATGTGTTTATCTGTCTGTCTGCCACTGTATCTGTCTGTGTGTGTGTGTGTCTGTCTGTCTGACTGTCTATAAGTCTGTCTGCCTATGTGTCTATCTGTCTTTCTGCCTATGTGTCTGTCTGTCTGCCTGTTTCTGTTTGTCTGCCTCTGTGTCTGGCTGTCTGCCTGTGTCTGTCTGACTCTGTCTATCTGTCTTTCTGACTATGTTTCTGTCTTTCTGACTATGTTTCTGTCTGTCTGGCTATCTGCCTGTCTGTCTGTCTGCCTGCCTGTCTCAGAAGGGAGTGTCTGATGATATATGACTGAAGATTAATCCTGGAGCCACAGAAAGAGCCAGCCCCCACAATATTTGGGAGGTGATTTGTACACTGAGCAGACTGAGTAAAGGTCCCAAATGGCGCCCTATTCCCTACATAGTGCATGGTGCCCAATGGGCCCTGGTCAAAAGTAGTGCACTAAAAAGGGAATAGGGTGTCATTTGGGATGCATCCTGAGTGTGTTTGTGTGAGTGTTGTTATTTCTGCACTGAATGTCAATGTAGATTTTTTTTAGGTGAACAACAGACATCCCACAGGTTCAGCCACAAGTGTTCTGTGATCATACAGGTCTCATTTTACACTCCGTGCTTGACTTGGACTGAAATACGGGCCACTACTCATTTTGGGTGCTGGTAGCGTTTATATGTAGGTGCAATACTTCTGTGGTTATATTCAACAGGACGAAGAGGAACACAAGCAGAATAACATTAGAGGTGCCTGTACTTAGTTCCAGTGAGTTCCTGCCATTATCAAGTACTGTTTACACCTGATATTTACTTCTATCATCACTTATATACTGTACTGGACATATATGTGGTATCATGTTGATTACATAACTCATGTTTTTTTGTCCTTTGGTTAATATTGTTCTATCGACTATAGTATTCTTTCAGTTGTGTGAGAGCGAACAGAAGATTTTGGACTGGGAATTAAACTGCAGTACACTGTCAATCCAAGGGGTGGCACTATCCTATTGTGAGTAAAACTATTTCCATCCAACATCCCCATACATCACAAGCTGCCCTTAATATACACAGCTGACATGTGCTGTTTCCATTGTATACCACAGGGATTGATGGGGTTTGATTGAGAAAGAGTCTATCCCATCATGACTTGTAGTCCAAGAAAAGGGCAGGGTTAATTCATAAAGTAGAGGGCATGACCAGAACCAGTACAACGTTTGGACACACCTACTCATTCCAGTGTCTTTTATTTATTTTTACGGAATCGTGTATTAACCAAAAAGGTGTTAAACAAATCAAAATATATTTGAGATTTGAGATTCTTCACCCTTTGTCTTAATGAGAGCTTTGCACACACTCTTGGCATTCTCTCAACCAGCTTCATGGAATTCATTTCATATAACAGGTGTGCCTTGTTCATTTGTGGAATTTCTTTCCTTCTTAATGTGTTTGAGCCAATCAGTTTTGTTATGACAAGGTAGGGATGGTAAACAGAAGATAGCCCTATTTGGTAAGTTCACAAGTTCATATTATGGCAAGAACAGCTCAAATTAGCAAAGAGAAATGACAGTCCATCATTAAATCAAATCAAAGGTTATTTGTCACATGTGCCGAATACAACCTTACAGTGAAATGCTTACTTACAGGCTCTAACCAATAGTGAGAAAAAGGTATTTGGTGAACAATCGGTAGGTAAAGAAATAAAACAACAGTAAAAAACAGGCTATATACAGTAGCAAGGCTATAGAAGTAGTGAGGCTACATACAGACACCGGTTAGTCAGGCTGATTGAGGTAGTATGTACATGTAGATATGGTTAAAGTGACTATGCATATATGATGAACAGAGAATAGCAGTAGCGTAAAATAGCTGTTGGTGGGTGGGACATAATGCAGATAGCCCGGTTAGCCAATGTGCTGGAGCACTGCTTGGTCGGCGCAATTGAGGTAGTATGTACATGAATGTATAGTTAAAGTGACTATGCATATATGATAAACAGAGAGTAGCAGCAGCATAAAAAGAGGGGTTGGGGGGGGCACACAATGCAAATAGTCTGGGTAGCCATTTGATTACCTGTTCAGGAGTCTTATGGCTTGGGAGTAAAAACTGTTGGGGGGGAATAGGCTTTGTCGTGCCCTTTTCACGACTGTCTTGGTGTGTTTGGACCATTCTAGTTTGTTGTTGATTTGGACACCAAGGAACTTGAAGCTCTCAACCTGCTCCACTACAGCCCCGTCAATGAGAATGGGGACGTGCTCGGTCCTCCTTTTCCTGTAGTCCACAATCATCTCCTTAGTCTTGGTTACGTTGAGGGATAGGTTGTTATTCTGGCACCACCCGGCCAGGTCTCTGACCTCCTCCCTATAGGCTGTTTCGTAGTTGTCGGTGATCAGGCCTACCACTGTCGTGTCGTCTGCAAACTTAATGATGGTGTTGGAGTTGTGCCTGGCCATGCAGTCATGGGTGAACAGGGAGTACAGGAGGGGACTGAGCACGCACCCCTGGGGAGCTCCAATGTTGAGGATCAGCGTGGAAGATGTGTTGCTACCTACCCTCACCACCTGGGGGTGGCCCGTCAGGAAGTCCAGGATCCAGTTGCAGAGGTAGGTGTTTAGTCTCAGGATCCTTAGCTTAGTGATGCGCTTTGAGGGTACTATGGTGTTGAACTGTAGTCAATGAATAGAATTCTCACATAAGTGTTCCTTTTGTCCAGGTGGTAAATGGCAGTGTGGAGTGCAATAGAGATTGCATCATCTATGGATCTGTTTGGGCGGTATGCAAATTGAAGTAGGTCTAGGGTTTCTGGGATACTGGTGTTGATGTGGGCCATTACCAACCTTTCAAAGCACTTCATGGCTACGGACGTGAGTGCTACAGGTTTGTAGTCATTTGGGCAGGTTGCCTTTGTGTACTTGGGCACAGGGACTATGGTGGTCTGCTTGAAACATGTTGGTGTTACATACTCAATCAGGGACATGTTGAAAATGTCCGTGAAGACACCTGCCAGTTGGTCAGCACATGCCTGGAGCACACGTCCTGGAAATCCGTCTGGCCCCGCAGCCTTGTGTATGTTGACCTGTTTAAAGGTCTTACTCACGTCGGCTACGGAAAGCGTGATCACACAGTCATCCGGAACAGGTGATGCTCTCATGCATGCCTCAGTGTTGCTTGCCTCGAAGCAAGCATAGAAATGATTTAGGTAGGTAGGCTCGTGTCTGGTAGGCTCATGTCACTGGGCAGCTCGCGGCTGTGCTTCCCTTTGTAGTTTGTAATAGTTTGCAAGCCCTGCCACATAAGACGAGCGTCGGAGCCAGTGTAGTATGATTCAATCTTAGCCCTGTATTGACGCTTTGCCTGTTTGATGGTTGACGGCATAGCAGGACTTCTTGTAAGCTTCCGGGTTAGAGTCCCGCACCTTGAAAGCGGCAGCTCTACCCTTTAGCTCAGTGAGAATGTTGCCTGTAATCCATGGCTTCTGGTTGGGGTATGTACGTACAGTGACTGTGGGGACGACGTCCTCGATGCACTTATTGATAAAGCCAGTGACTGATGGGGTGTACTCCTCAATGTCATCGGAAGAATCCCGGAACATGTTCCAGTCTGTGATAGCAAAACAGTCCTGTAGTTTAGCACCTGCTTCATCTCACCACTTTTTTATAGACCTAGTCACTGGTGCTTCCTGCTTTAATTTTTGCTTGTAAGCAGGAATTAGGAGGATAGAGTTGTGGTCGGATTTACCAAATGGAGGGAGAGGGAGAGCTTTGTACGCGTCTCTGTGTGTGGAGTACAGGTGATCTAGAAATGTTTTTCCCTCTGGTTGCACATTTAACATGTTGATGGGAATTTGGTAGAACTGATATGTTTCCCTGCATTAGTCTCCAGCCACTAGGCGCACCGCCTCTGAGTGAGTGGTTTTCTGTTTGATTATTTCCTTATAAGATGACTGACTGCTGTCTTAGTGCCAGCATCTGTCTATGGTGGTAAATAAACAGTCATGAAAAGTATAGCTGAAAACTCTCTAGGCAAGTAGTGTGGCCTGAAATTTATCACAATATACTTTACTTCAGGCGAGAAAAATCTAGAGACTTCCTTAGATTTCGTGCACCAGCTGTTGTTTACAAATATGCACAGACCGCCCCCCCCGTCTTACCGGAGTGTGCTGTTCTATCCTGCTGGTGGAGCGTATATCCCGCTAGCTCGTCATTCAGCCACGATTCCGTGAAACATTGGATATTACAGTTTTTGATGTCCCGTTGGTAGGATATTCGTGATCGTACCTCGTCTAATTTATTGTCCAATGATTGCACTTTGGCGAGTATTATTGACGGTAACAGCAGCTTTCCCAGTCGCCTTCTCCAGGTCCTGACCAGGCATCCGCATCTTTGTCCCCTGTACCTTTGTCGCTTCCTCTTGCAAATAACGGGGATGTTGGCCCTGTCGGGTGTTTGAAGAATGTCCTGTGCATCTTGCTTGTTGAATAAAAATCTTTGTCTAATCCGAGGTGAGTGATCGCTGTCCTGATATCCAGAGGCTCTTTTTTTGCCATAAGATACGTTTGCAGAAACATTATGTACAAAATAAGTTACAAATTAATTAAGTCAGTCAATCAGGAAAGTGTAAAGAACTTTGAAAGTTTCCTCAAGTGTAGTCACAAAAACCATCAAGCACAATGATGAAACTGGCTCTTATGAGGACTGCCACAGGAAAGGAAGACCCAGAGTTACCTCTGCAGCAGAGGATAGAGTTAACTGCACTTCAGAAATTTCAGCCAAATAAATGCTTCACAGAGTTCAAGTAACAGACACATCTTAACAACTGTTCAGAGGAAACTGTGTGAATCAGGCCTTCATGGTCAAATTGCTGCAAAGAAACCACTACTAAAGGACACCAATAAGAAGAACATACTTGGTTGGGCCAAGAAACACAAGCAATGGACATTAGACCGGTGGAAATCTGTCCTTTGGTCTGATAAATCCACATTTTCGATTTTTGGTTCCAATCTCCATTTCTTTGTGAGACGCAGAGTAGGTGAACGGATTATCTCTGCATATATGGTTCCCATGTCAAGCATGGAGGAGGAGGTGTGATGGTGTGGGGGTGCTTTTAATGGCACAATTAAACAGCATGGCTACCCCATAATTATGCAGTGATATGCCATCCCATCTGGTTTGCGCTTGGTGCGACTATCATTTGTTTTTCAACAGGCCAATGACCCAACACACCTCCAGGCTGTGTAAGGGCTATTTGACCAAGAAGGTGAGTGATGGAGTGCTGCATCAGATGACCTGGCCTCCACAATCACACGACCTCAACCCATTTGACATGGTTTGGGATGAGTTGGACCGCAGAGTGAAGGAAAAGCAGCCAATAAGTGCTCAGCATATGTGGGAACTCCTTCAAGACCGTTGGAAAAGGATTCTAGGTGAAGCTGGTTGAGAGAATGCCAAGACTATGTAAAGCTGTCATCAAGGCAAAGGGTGGCTACTTTGAAGAATCTAAAATGCAAAATATGTTTTGATTTGTTTAACACTTTTTTGGTTACTACATGATTCCATATTTGTTATTTCATAATTTTGATGTCTTCACTATTATTCTACAATGTAGAAAATAGTCAAAATAAAGAAAAACCCTTGAATGACTAGGTGACTGGTGCTGTATGTTGTGGTATCAAAAGACGAGGAACTGATTGGAACATGCACTTTGTGTTCCTGTCTATTCAGTCTGAATGAGCTCTTTATGTCTGTGTTGATAAAAAGAGGTCAAAGGCATGAGAACAGTATCCCGTGTCTAATACCATGTTATTTTGGATTGTCCTTTGCTATTATTTCCTCTGTTTTCCTTTCTCTCCTAGTAATCCACTGCCTCTCCATTTGCTCGCTGTAAGAACTTTTAATCTGCAAACTCATAGAGATTAATGGTTCTTCATAATCTTTTGGAATTTGTGGGTTTACTAGAGTCTAGACAAAACTACATTTTCACTACAGTTCATTTCAGCCAACCTGGGAAGAAGAACGTTGCCAGAGGGTGTAGTTCTGGTTTAAAGGGGCAATCTGGGATTGGTACATCCGTATTTTAACTTTTACATTAATGATGTATAGTCTTTGCTTTTATTTGAATCTGAGATTTTCTGGGGCCTCTCTTATGAGTCCATTAACAGCCTGTAACTAACACCTAGAAAATGTACCAAATGTATTTAATAACTAACAAAAAAATATACCTCCAAAACCGCTATCTGTCCAATAACACAACCATAACATTGCAGGAAGACAGGATTCTGAGGTGTGGCACCCTATTCCCAATATAGGGCACCCTATTCCCAATATAGTGTACTACTTTTGACAAGAGCCTTATGGGCCCTAGTCAAAAGTAGTGCACTATATAGGGAATATAGTTCTATGGGCCCTAGTCAAAAGTAGTGCACTATATAGGGAATAGGGTTCTATGGGCCCCGGACAAAAGTAGTGCATTATATATAGGCAATAGGGTGCCATTTGGGACACAGACCTGTTGTATACAGAGGGGTTCTGCTTGTTAGTATGTGTAACCAGAGTCCTTGGCCTCTCGAAGCCTGATTATCGTCTTTGAGCTTGAGTTTCAGAGGATGACGTGTCTAAGAGACATCCACAAATCACAGTTCTGAACAGAAGCATTCTTCTGTCCTCTGGGGTATACGGGGCTTCGTCTGGTTCCCCTCTGTGATATATGCTGAGGCCAAGAAGTCATGTAGCTATTAATTTATTAGCCCCTTGATTTATGTACACTATAAAAACACTGGTAGTGTCTGCCCCATCCCTCCATCCCTCCATCCCTCTATCCCTCCATCCCTCCATCCCTCCACCCCTCCCCACTCCTCCTCTGTGTACATTATAAAAGCACCAGTAGTGTCTACCCCATCCCGCCATCCCTCTATCCCTCCATCCCTCAATCTCTCTATTACTCCTCCTCGGAGTACTCTAATCATTTTGTGACAGATGATGTGAAGGTAGAGAAAGTTCAACAATTAGACCAAATGAAAACAGTTAATGTATCACTCTGGTAGTTGAGTACTGTGGAAGGTAATGGATGAATGTTGAGACCAGTGCATGGAAGCAGACCTCTGACAGAGCAGAGTATAACACATGTACTGTGCATTATGTGTCTCTGAAATGGCACCCTATTCCTTATTTAGGGCACTACTTTTGACCAGAGCCTATAGGGATCTGAAGTGCACTTTATAGAGGATAGAGAGCCATTTGGAATGCAGCCTGTAGATGGTGTTGAGTCACTTGTTGATCTGTCCTGAAACCAGCCTCTCATCAACTCCTCATTAATCAGTCAGCTGTTATACACCAAAGACAGACCAGGAACAATTAAGAGAACATTTCAATTCCCTTCGTGTTACACGTAAATAAATGACCATTCCTACAGTGCCATAAAATTACAAAAAAGATTTACCACTTATAATATTACTATTACTTATTATGTATATTAGTATTACTAATAATGAGTATTTCTAATAATGAGTATTACTAATAATGAGTTTGAATTATGTGTGTTAATAAGAATAAGTATTACTAATGATGAGTATTAATAATATAATTAGTATTTCTAATAATGGGTATTACTAACAATGATCATTACTAATAATAAGTATTAATTATGTGTTTTAATAATAATGAGTATTACCAATAATGAGTATTACCAATAATGAGTATTTCTAACAATGAGTATTTCAAATAATGAGTATTACTAATGATGAGTATGTCTAACAATGACTATTACTAATAATGAGTATTACTAATAATGAGTATTTCTAAAAAGTAGTATTTCTAAAAATGAGTTTTTCTAATAATGACTATTAATACATATGAGTTTTTCTAATAATAAGTATTAATAATATTGAGTATTTCTAATATTGAGTATTTCTAATATTGAGTATTTCTAATATTGAGTATTATTATAATGAGCATTATTATAATGAGTAGTATTATAATGATTAGTACTAATAATGAGTATTACTAATAATGAGTATTACTACATAACTATGTACAAGAGTTAGAACATACAGTAGTATAAGAGGTGGTCGTAATTTTGACAAGTTAGAGGTACTGTAGATCTTCCCCCTGATCTGACTAGAGGTACTGTAGATCCTCCCCCTGATCTGACTGGAGGTACTGTAGATCCTCCCCCTGATCTGACTGGAGGTACTGTAGATTCTCCCCCTGATCTGACTAAACAATATTGGGAAGGGAGCAGTGTCCCCCAGGACCACCGCTGGGAATGGTGAAAATCTGCCGCTCCAGCCCTGTGACTCACTACAGGGAGAGGAAATGTGAAGTGTTTGGAAGTCTGTTTGTGAGTAATCGTTGTGGTTTGCTGGGTCATCTCCACATCCTTGGACACTTCACTGTGCTTCTCTCACTCTCACTTTTTCCACCAGCCAGCCACCTACACACCACTTAAAGAGATATCCTCACAGCATAGCCCTTTGATAAGTTGGAGGAGAGTCTAACAGCAGCCTCTGGATTTTGAAATTCAATGGAAGGCTGCACAAATGTTGTCCTTCACAGATTTGTTTGTCAAAATCGTTTGTTTGTCAAAAACTTGTGGGCCAGAAAAAAAGGCAGTTATGTGATAATGTATAAGTCCAAAATAGGAATTTTCACACAAACAAACTCAACTGAATGAAAAAATGGGCTCGCGGGCCAGACAGGTTTTGCTGAGGTATCAACATTGACTCTCTCAGTTCCCCTGTTAACGTTAGAACCAGAGGGATGGTTAGCTGGAGGAGGAGGAGGAGAAGGAGGAGGAGGAGGAGGAGGATTAGGAGAAGGAGGAGGAGGGCAGTGGTTCAATACTACTGACACAGCATGGATATATGGACACTTTTGATTAAGGTCATAATGATGAGAACAGTAGACTAATGTATGTTTTGGTTGGTCATAATGATGAGGACAGTAGACTAATGTATGTTTTGTTAGGTCATAATGATGAGGACAGTAGACTAATGTATGTTTTGTTAGGTCATAATGATGAGGACAGTAGACTAATGTATGTTTTGTTAGGTTATAATGATGAGGACAGTAGACTAATGTATGTTTTGTTAGGTCATAATGATGAGGACAGTAGACTAATGTATGTTTTGGTTGGTCATAATGATGAGGACAGTAGACTAATGTATGTTTTGTTAGGTCATAATGATGAGGACAGTAGACTAATGTATGTTTTGTTAGGTCATAATGATGAGGACAGTAGACTAATGTATGTTTTGTTAGGTCATAATGATGAGGACAGTAGACTAATGTATGTTTTGTTAGGTCATAATGATGAGGACAGTAGACTAATGTATGTTTTGTTAGGGTCATAATGATGAGGACAGTAGACTAATGTATGTTTTGTTAGGTCATAATGATGAGGACAGTAGACTAATGTATCTTTTGTTGTCATAATGATGAGGACTGTTAATGTTAGGTCATAATGATGAGGACAGTAGACTAATGTATGTTTTGTTAGGTCATAATGATGAGGACAGTAGACTAATGTATGTTTTGTTAGGTCATAATTATGAGGACAGTAGACTAATGTATGTTTTGTTAGGTCATAATGATGAGGACAGTAGACTAATGTATGTTTTGTTAGGTCATAATGATGAGGACAGTAGACTAATGTATGTTTTCTTAGGTCATAATGATGAGGACAGTAGACTAATGTATGTTTTCTTAGGTCATAATGATGAGGACAGTAGACTAATGTATGTTTTGTTAGGTCATAATGATGAGGACAGTAGACTAAAGTATGTTTTGTTAGGTCATAATGATGAGGACAGTAGACTAATGTATGTTTTGTTAGGTTATAATGATGAGGACAGTAGACTAATGTATGTTTTGTTAGGTCATAATGATGAGGACAGTAGACTAATGTATGTTTTGTTAGGTCATAATGATGAGGACAGTAGACTAATGTATGTTTTGTTAGGTCATAATGATGAGGACAGTAGACTAATGTATGTTTTGTTAGGTCATAATGATGAGGACAGTAGACTAATGTATGTTTTGTTAGGTCATAATGATGAGGACAGTAGACTAATGTATGTTTTGTTAGGTTATAATGATGAGGACAGTAGACTAATGTATGTTTTGTTAGGTCATAATGATGAGGACAGTAGACTAATGTATGTTTTGTTAGGTCATAATGATGAGGACAGTAGACTAATGTATGTTTTGTTAGGTCATAATGATGAGGACAGTAGACTAATGTATGTTTTGTTAGGTCATAATGATGAGGACAGTAGACTAATGTATGTTTTGTTAGGGTCATAATGATGAGGACAGTAGACTAATGTATGTTTTGTTAGGTCATAATGATGAGGACAGTAGACTAATGTATCTTTTGTTAGGTCATAATGATGAGGACTGTAGACTAATGTATGTTTTCTTAGGTCATAATGATGAGGACTGTAGACTAATGTATGTTTTCTTAGGTCATAATGATGAGGACAGTAGACTAATGTATGTTTTGTTAGGTCATAATGATGAGGACAGTAGACTAATGTATGTTTTGTTAGGTCATAATGATGAGGACAGTAGACTAATGTATGTTTTGTTAGGTCATAATGATGAGGACAGTAGACTAATGTATGTTTTGTTAGGTCATAATGATGAGGACAGTAGACTAATGTATGTTTTGTTAGGTCATAATGATGAGGACAGTAGACTAATGTATGTTTTGTTAGGTCATAATGATGAGGACAGTAGACTAATGTATGTTTTGTTAGGTCATAATGATGAGGACAGTAGACTAATGTATGTTTTGTTAGGTTATAATGATGAGGACAGTAGACTAATGTATGTTTTGTTAGGTCATAATGATGAGGACAGTAGACTAATGTATGTTTTGTTAGGTCATAATGATGAGGACAGTAGACTAATGTATGTTTTGTTAGGTCATAATGATGAGGACAGTAGACTAATGTATGTTTTGTTAGGTCATAATGATGAGGACAGTAGACTAATGTATGTTTTGTTAGGTCATAATGATGAGGACAGTAGACTAATGTATGTTTTGTTAGGTCATAATGATGAGGACAGTAGACTAATGTATGTTTTGTTAGGTCATAATGATGAGGACAGTAGACTAATGTATGTTTTGTTAGGTCATAATGATGAGGACAGTAGACTAATGTATGTTTTGTTAGGTCATAATGATGAGGACAGTAGACTAATGTATGTTTTGTTAGGTCATAATGATGAGGACAGTAGACTAATGTATGTTTTGTTAGGTCATAATGATGAGGACTGTAGACTAATGTATGTTTTCTTAGGTCATAATGATGAGGACAGTAGACTAATGTATGTTTTGTTAGGTTATAATGATGAGGACAGTAGACTAATGTATGTTTTGTTAGGTCATAATGATGAGGACAGTAGACTAATGTATGTTTTGTTAGGTCACAATTATGAGGACAGTAGACTAATGTATGTTTTGTTAGGTCATAATGTTGAGGACTGTAGACTAATGTATGTTTTGTTAGTCATAATGAGGAGGACAGTAGATTATGTATGTTTTGTTAGGTCATAATGATGAGGATAGTAGACTAATGTATGTTTTGTTAGGTCATAATGATGAGGACTGTAGACTAATGTATGTTTTGTTAGGTCATAATGATGAGGACAGTAGACTAATGTATGTTTTGTTAGGTCATAATGATGAGGACAGTAGACTAATGTATGTTTTGTTAGGTCATAATGATGAGGACAGTAGACTAATGTATGTTTTGTTAGGTCATAATGATGAGGACAGTAGACTAATGTATGTTTTGTTAGGTCATAATGATGAGGACAGTAGACTAATGTATGTTTTGTTAGGTCATAATGATGAGGACAGTAGACTAATGTATGTTTTGTTAGGTAATGATGAGGACAGTAGACTAATGTATGTTTTGTTAGGTCATAATGATGAGGACAGTAGACTAATGTATGTTTTGTTAGGTCATAATGATGAGGACTGTAGACTAATGTATGTTTTGTTAGGTCATAATGATGAGGACAGTAGACTAATGTATGTTTTGTTAGGTTATAATGATGAGGACAATAGACTAATGTATGTTTTGTTAGGTCATAATGATGAGGACAGTAGACTAATGTATGTTTTGTTAGGTCACAATTATGAGGACAGTAGACTAATGTATGTTTTGTTAGGTCATAATGTTGAGGACTGTAGACTAATGTATGTTTTGTTAGTCATAATGAGGAGGACAGTAGATTATGTATGTTTTGTTAGGTCATAATGATGAGGATAGTAGACTAATGTATGTTTTGTTAGGTCATAATGATGAGGACTGTAGACTAATGTATGTTTTGTTAGGTCATAATGATGAGGACAGTAGACTAATGTATGTTTTGTTAGATCATAATGATGAGGACAGTAGACTAATGTATGTTTTGTTCAGTCATATTAATGCTTTGGAGTGGAAAGTGTTGATTATGTCTTTCACCAGTGCAGTGTGTATACACAGTGGAACTGGAACCCACAGAAAGGCAGAGTTTTCATAGTCCCTGCCCCAAATGGCACCCTATTCCCTTTAATGTGCACTTTTTTAGACCAGAGCAGCCTTACAGTATCCAGAGGGCTCTGGTCAAAAGTAGTGCACGATATAGGGAATGGGACTAGAATCTGCTCCTCTACTACTGCAGTGTGGAGCCACACATTCCTCTTTATCTTCCCTGACCTCCAGAGTGGCCGTACAGGACCAGATGGTCTGCAGAGCCAGGGGCTCCACGTTACACTAGAACACTGCTCTAATGTGTTCACCAGACACAGACCTTCACACTGCTCTGTGTTCACCAGACACAGACCTTCACACTGCTCTGTGTTCACCAGACACAGACCTTCACACTGCTCTGTGTTCACCAGACACAGACCTTCACACTGCTCTGTGTTCACCAGACACAGACCTTCACACTGCTCTGTGTTCACCAGACACAGACCTTCACACTGCTATGTGTTCACCAGACACAGACCTTCACACAGCTCTGTGTTCACCAGACACAGACGTTCACACTGCTCTCTGTGTTCACCAGACACAGACCTCCACACTGCTCTGTGTTCACCAGACACAGACCTTCACACTGCTCTGTGTTCTCCAGACACAGACCTTCACACTGTTATGTGTTCACCAGACACAGACCTTCACACAGCTCTGTGTTCACCAGACACAGACGTTCACACTGCTCTCTGTGTTCACCAGACACAGACCTTCACACTGTTCTGTGTTCACCAGACACAGACCTTCACACTGCTCTGTGTTCTCCAGACACAGACCTTCACACTGCTATGTGTTCACCAGACACAGACCTTCACACAGCTCTGTGTTCACCAGACACAGACCTTCACACTGCTCTCTGTGTTCACCAGACACAGACCTCCACACTGCTCTGTGTTCACCAGACACAGACTTTCACACTGCTCTCTGTGTTCACCAGACACAGACCTCCACACTGCTCTGTGTTCACCAGACACAGACCTTCACACTGCTCTGTGTTCACCAGACACAGACCTTCACACAGCTCTGTGTTCACCAGACCCAGACCTTCACACTGCTCTCTGTGTTCACCAGACACAGACCTCCACACTGCTCTGTGTTCACCAGACCCAGACCTCCACACTGCTCTGTGTTCACCAGACACAGACCTTCACACAGCTCTGTGTTCACCAGACACAGACCTCCACACTGCTCTGTGTTCACCAGACACAGACCTTCACACAGCTCTGTGTTCACCAGACACAGACCTCCACACTGCTCTGTGTTCACCAGACCCAGACCTTCACACTGCTCTGTGTTCACCAGACACAGACCTTCACACTGCTCTCTGTGTTCACCAGACCCAGACCTTCCCACAGCTCTGTTTTCACCAGACACAGACCTTCACACAGCTCTGTGTTCACTAGACACCGACCTCCACTACTGTTTGATGATAATAGGCGTAAGGACATAGTACATAGCTGGTGATGCACTTTGTTGGTTTGAAGGAGCATCTAAGAGTCCATGAAAAGCAGCATATAAAACCCATGTGTTGTTATTAAAACCTAATGGCCAGAGTTGTTGCTTCTTGAGTGGCCATGGCTTGAGGATCATGTCAAATGATGTGTCCAGGTACAGAATCAATGTAATTCCTCTAGTCACACTGTAAATGTGAAACAGTCTACATGTTAGCTGACTGTGTCCTTGTCCACAAATACACCCTATTCCCTATGTAGTTCATTACTTTGGACAATGGCCCTGGTCGTGTGCACTAAATAGGGAATAGGGTGCATCCTGTATGACACACCATAGAGAGAGAAGCTGTCTAAGCTGGGTGGTCAGACAGGATCACTGGACCACTGGACCGCGACTCCACGGTCACCACATTAACGTGTTCCAATCAACAGCTCCTTAGAAACACATCGTGAAATGGACTTCATGAGTGTGAATTGAGGAGAGTGGAGATAAATCACACATAGCGCCGTCCCTCGACTCCTCGCCAGCCACTAACGTCTGTCAGTCAACAGAGGGAGAATAAGGTATGACACCCTATTCCCGGAATAAAGCTCCATTTGGGACGCCCGCAACAGGATGAGGGGTCTGCGTTCCAAAAACAACACGATGGGAGAGGAGAGGAGAGGAGAGGAAGCCCATTGTGTCATGACAGATTGGTCTAACTTGGGGAGGAGGAGGTCATCTCTCTGACAAGCTTGGAAGACCCGAGAGGAGATGAGAGGGGAGGGGAACTGGATTTTAGTTGGAGATGGAAACTTAGTCTGCATACCAAATGGCATCCTATTTACTACTATTAGTGCACTGTGTAAGGAATAGGGAATAGAGCACTATGTAGGGGATAGGGAATAGAGGAATATGTAGGGAATAGGGCACTATGTAGGGAATAGGCTGCCATTTGTGGCATAGCGTGAAGCTCACAGCTGCAGTTCAGGGGAGAAGTGGGGGTGTCACCGTCTCACATAATTAAGATGGACCGCTAGGATACATTTTTGGGATCTCTTTGATATTTCTCATGGTGTAAATGGTTCTATTTCTCATGGTGTAAATGGTTCTATTTCTCATGGTGTAAATGGTTCTATTTCTCATGGTGTAAATGGTTATGTTTCTCATGGTTTAAATGGTTATATTTCTCATGGTGTAAATGGTTATATTTCTCATGGTGTAAATGGTTATATTTCTCATGGTGTAAATGGTTATGTTTCTCATGGTGTAAATGGTTATATTTCTCATGGTGTAAATGGTTATATTTCTCATGGTGTAAATGGTTCTATTTCTCATGGTTTAAATGGTTATATTCCTCATGGTTTAAATGGTTATGTTTCTCATGGTGTAAATGGTTATGTTTCTCATGGTTTAAATGGTTATATTTCTCATGGTGTAAATGGTTATGTTTCTCATGGTTTAAATGGTTATATTTCTCATGGTGTAAATGGTTATGTTTCTCATGGTGTAAATGGTTATGTTTCTCATGGTTTAAATGGTTATATTTCTCATGGTGTAAATGGTTATGTTTCTCATGGTTTAAATGGTTATATTTCTCATGGTGTAAATGGTTATGTTTCTCATGGTGTAAAAATGGTTAAATGGTTTCTCATGGTGTAAATGGTTATATTTCTCATGGTGGTTAAATGGGTAAATGGTTATATTTCTCATGGTGTAAATGGTTATATTTCTCATGGTGTAAATGGTTATATTTCTCATGGTGTAAATGGTTATATTTCTCATGGTGTAAATGGTTATGTTTCTCATGGTTTAATGGTTGTAAATGGTTATATTTCTCATGGTGTAAATGGTTTCTCATGGTGTAAATGGTTATATTTCTCATGGTGTAAATGGTTATGTTTCTCATGGTTTAAATGGTTATATTTCTCATGGTGTAAATGGTTGGTGTAAATGGTTATATTTCTCATGGTTTAAATGGTTATATTTCTCATGGTGTTTCTCATGGTGTAAATGGTTATATTTCTCATGGTGTAAATGGTTATATTTTCTGGTGTAAATGGTTGTAAATGGTTATATTTCTCATGGTGTAAATGGTTATATTTCTCATGGTGTAAATGGTTATGTTTCTCATGGTTTAAATGGTTATATTTCTCATGGTGTAAATGGTTATGGTGGTGTAAATGGTTATATTTCTCTCATGGTGTAAATGGTTATATTTCTCATGGTGTAAATGGTTATATTTCTCATGGTGTAAATGGTTATATTTCTCATGGTGTAAATGGTTATATTTCTCATGGTGTAAAAATGGTGGTTATGTTTCTCATAAATGGTTATATTTCTCATGGTGTAAATGGTTATGTTTCTCATGGTGTAAATGGTTATATTTCTCATGGTGTAAATGGTTATGTTTCTCATGGTGTAAATGGTTATGTTTCTCATGGTGTAAAAATGGTTAAATGGTTATATTTCTCATGGTGTAAATGGTTATGTTTCTCATGGTGGTTAAATGGTTATGGTTATATTCTCATGGTGTAAATGGTTATATTTGTCATGGTGTAAATGGTTATGTTTCTCATGGTTTAAATGGTTATATTTCTCATGGTGTAAATGGTTATATTTCTCATGGTGTAAATGGTTATATTTCTCATGGTGTAAATGGTTATATTTCTCATGGTGTTAAATGGTTATATTTCTCATGGTGTAAATGGTTATATTTCTCATGGTGTAAATGGTTATAATGGTAAATGGTTATGTTTCTATGGTGTAAATGGTTATATTTCTCATGGTGTAAATGGTTATATTTCTCATGGTGTAAATGGTTGGTAAATGGTTATATTTCTCATGGTGTAAATGGTTATATTTCTCATGGTGTAAATGGTTATATTTCTCATGGTGTAAATGGTTATATTTCTCATGGTGTAAATGGTTATATTTCTCATGGTGTAAATGGTTATGTTTCTCATGGTTTAAATGGTTATATTTCTCATGGTGTAAATGGTTATATTTCTCATGGTGTAAAAATGTGTTATGTTTCTCATGGTGTAAATGGTTATATTTCTCTCATGGTGTAAATGGTTATGTTTCTCATGGTTTAAATGGTAAATGGTTATATTTCTCATGGTGTAAATGGTTATATTTCTCATGGTGTAAATGGTTATATTTTCATGGTGTAAATGGTTATATTTCTCATGGTGTAAATGGTTATATTTCTCATGGTGTAAATGGTTATATTTCTCATGGTGTAAATGGTTATATTTCTCATGGTGTAAATGGTTATGGTAAATGGTTATATTTCTCATGGTGTAAATGGTTATATTTCTCATGGTGTAAATGGTTATGTTTCTCATGGTGTAAATGGTTATGTTTCTCATGGTTTAAATGGTTATATTTCTCATGGTGTAAATGGTTATGTTTCTCATGGTGTAAATGGTTATGTTTCTCATGGTGTAAATGGTTATGTTTCTCATGGTTTAAATGGTTAAATGGTGTAAATGGTTATTTCTCATGGTGTAAATGGTTATATTTCTCATGGTGTAAATGGTTAAATGGTTATATTTCTCATGGTGTAAATGGTTATATTTCTCATGGTGTAAATGGTTATGTTTCTCATGGTGTAAATGGTTATATTTCTCATGGTGTAAATGGTTATATTTCTCATGGTGTAAATGGTTAAATGGTTATATTTCTCATGGTTTAAATGGTCATGGTGTAAATGGTTATATTTCTCATGGTGTAAATGGTTATGTTTCTCATGGTGTAAATGGTTATGTTTCTCATGGTTTAAATGGTTATATTTCTCATGGTGTAAATGGTTATGTTTCTCATGGTGTAAATGGTTATATTTCTCATGGTGTAAATGGTTTTATATTTCTCATGGTGTAAAAATGGTTAAATGGTTATGTTTCTCATGGTTTAAATGGTTATATTTCTCATGGTGTAAAAATGGTTTAAATGGTTATATTTTCATGGTGTAAATGGTTATGTTTCTCATGGTGTAAATGGTTATGTTTCTCATGGTTTAAATGGTTATATTTCTCATGGTGTAAATGGTTATATTTCTCATGGTGTAAATGGTTATATTTCTCATGGTGTAAATGGTTATATTTCTCATGGTGTAAATGGTTATATTTCTCATGGTGTAAATGGTTATATTTCTCATGGTGTAAATGGTTATGTTTCTCATGGTTTAAATGGTTATATTTCTCATGGTGTAAATGGTTATGTTTCTCATGGTGTAAATGGTTAAATGGTTTAAATGGTTATATTTCTCATGGTGTAAATGGTTATGTTTCTCATGGTGTAAATGGTTATATTTCTCATGGTGTAAATGGTTATATTTCATGTTTTAAATGGTGTAAATGGTTATGTTTCTCATGGTGTAAATGGTTATGTTTCTCATGGTTTAAATGGTTATATTTCTCATGGTGTAAATGGTTATGTTTCTCATGGTTTAAATGGTTATATTTCTCATGGTGTAAATGGTTATGTTTCTCATGGTGTAAATGGTTATGTTTCTCATGGTTTAAATGGTTATATTTCTCATGGTGTAAATGGTTATATTTCTCATGGTGTAAATGGTTATATTTCTCATGGTGTAAATGGTTATATTTCTCATGGTGTAAATGGTTATATTTCTCATGGTGTAAATGGTTATATTTCTCATGGTGTAAATGGTTATGTTTCTCATGGTGTAAATGGTTATGTTTCTCATGGTGTAAATGGTTATATTTCTCATGGTGTAAATGGTTATATTTCTCATGGTGTAAATGGTTATATTTCTCATGGTGTAAATGGTTATATTTCTCATGGTGTAAATGGTTTATGTTTCTCATGGTGTAAATGGTTATGTTTCTCATGGTGTAAATGGTTATATTTCTCATGGTGTAAATGGTTATATTTCTCATGGTGTAAATGGTTATATTTCTCATGGTGTAAATGGTTATGTTCTCATGGTTTAAATGGTTATATTTCTCATGGTGTAAATGGTTATGTTTCTCATGGTGTAAATGGTTATATTTCTCATGGTGTAAATGGTTATATTTCTCATGGTGTAAATGGTTATGTTTCTCATGGTTTAAATGGTTGTATTTCTCATGGTGTAAATGGTTATGTTTCTCATGGTTTAAATGGTTATGTTTCTCATGGTTAAATGGTTTATTTCTCATGGTGTAAATGGTTATATTTCTCATGGTGTAAATGGTTATGTTTCTCATGGTTTAAATGGTTATATTTCTCATGGTGTAAATGGTTATATTTCTCATGGTGTAAATGGTTATATTTCTCATGGTGTAAATGGTTATATTTTATGGTGTAAATGGTTATATTTCTCATGGTGTAAATGGTTATATTTCTCATGGTGTAAATGGTTATGTTTCTCATGGTGTAAATGGTTATGTTTCTCATGGTTTAAATGGTTATATTTCTCATGGTGTAAATGGTTATATTTCTCATGGTGTAAATGGTTATATTTCTCATGGTGTAAATGGTTATGTTTCTCATGGTTTAAATGGTTTTATTTTCATGGTGTAAATGGTTATGTTTCTCATGGTGTAAATGGTTATGTTTCTCATGGTTTAAATGGTTTAAATGGTTTCTCATGGTTTAAATGGTTATATTTCTCATGGTGTAAATGGTTATGTTTTCATGTAAATGGTTATGTTTCTCATGGTTTAAATGGTTATATTTCTCATGGTGTAAATGGTTATATTTCTCATGGTGTAAATGGTTATGTTTCTCATGGTTTAAATGGTTATATTTCTCATGGTGTAAATGGTTATATTTCTCATGGTGTAAATGGTTATATTTCTCATGGTGTAAATGGTTATATTTCTCATGGTGTAAATGGTTATATTTCTCATGGTGTAAATGGTTATATTTCTCATGGTTTAAATGGTTATATTTCTCATGGTTTAAATGGTTATATTTCTCATGGTGTAAATGGTTATATTTCTCATGGTGTAAATGGTTATATTTCTCATGGTGTAAATGGTTAAATGGTTATATTTCTCATGTGGTTAAATGGTTATATTTCTCATGGTGTAAATGGTTATATTTCTCATGGTTAAATATTTCTCATGGTGTAAATGGTTATATTTTCTCATGGTTTAAATGGTTATATTTCTCATGGTGTAAATGGTTATATTTCTCATGGTGTAAATGGTTATATTTTCATGGTGTAAATGGTTATATTTCTCATGGTTTAAATGGTTATATTTCTCATGGTGTAAATGGTTATATTTCTCATGGTGTAAATGGTTATATTTCTCATGGTGTAAATGGTTATGTTTCTCATGGTGTAAATGGTTTAAATGGTTATATTTCTCATGGTGTAAATGGTTATATTTTCATGGTGTAAATGGTTATGTTTCTCATGGTGTAAATGGTTATATTTCTCATGGTGTAAATGGTTATATTTCTCATGGTGTAAATGGTTAAATGGTTAAATGGTTATATTTCTCATGTGTAAATGGTTATATTTCTCATGGTTTAAATGGTTATATTTCTCATGGTGTAAATGGTTATATTTCTCATGGTGTAAATGGTTATATTTCTCATGGTGTAAATGGTTATATTTCTCATGGTGTAAATGGTTATATTTCTCATGGTAAATGGTTAAATGGTAAATGGTTATATTTCTCATGGTGTAAATGGTTATGTTTCTCATGGTGTAAAAATGGTTATGTTTCTCATGGTTAAATGGTTATATTTCTCATGGTGTAAATGGTTATATTTCTCATGGTGTAAATGGTTATATTTCTCATGGTGTAAATGTTTCTCATGGTTTAAATGGTTATGTTTCTCATGGTGTAAATGGTTATATTTCTCATGGTGTAAATGGTTATGTTTCTCATGGTGTAAATGGTTATATTTCTCATGGTGTAAATGGTTATGTTTCTCATGGTTTAAATGGTTATATTTCTCATGGTGTAAATGGTTATATTTCTCATGGTGTAAATGGTTATATTTCTCATGGTGTAAATGGTTATATTTCTCATGGTGTAAATGGTTATGTTTCTCATGGTGTAAATGGTTATGTTTCTCATGGTGTAAATGGTTATATTTCTCATGGTGTAAATGGTTAATTTCTCATGGTGTAAATTTAAATGGTAAATGGTTATATTTCTCATGGTGTAAATGGTTATATTTCTCATGGTGTAAATGGTTATGTTTCTCATGGTTTAAATGGTTATAATGGTGTAAATGGTTATGTTTCTCATGGTGTAAATGGTTATATTTCTCATGGTGTAAATGGTTATGTTTTCATGGTGGTTTAAATGGTTATATTTCTCATGGTGTAAATGGTTATATTTCTCATGGTGTAAATGGTTATATTTCTCATGGTGTATATTTCTCATGGTTAAATGGTTATATTTCTCATGGTGTAAATGGTTATGTTTCTCATGGTGTAAATTTCTCATGGTGTAAATGGTTATATTTCTCATGGTGTAAATGGTTATATTTCTCATGGTGTAAATGGTTATATTTCTCATGGTGTAAATGGTTATATTTCTCATGGTGTAAATGGTTATGTTTCTCATGTTTAAATGGTTATATTTCTCATGGTGTAAATGGTAAATGGTTATGTTTCTCATGGTGTAAATGGTTATGTTTCTCATGGTTTAAATGGTTATATTTCTCATGGTGTGTAAATGGTTATGTTTCTCATGGTGTAAATGGTTATATTTCTCATGGTGTAAATGGTTATATTTCTCATGGTGTAAATGGTTATATTTCTCATGGTGTAAATGGTTATATTTCTCATGGTGATGGTTATATTTTCATGGTGTAAATCATGGTGTAAATGGTTATGTTTCTCATGGTTTAAATGGTTATATTTCTCATGGTGTAAATGGTTATATTTCTCATGGTGTAAATGGTTATGTTTCTCATGGTTTAAATGGTTATATTTCTCATGGTGTAAATGGTTATGTTTCTCATGGTGTAAATGGTTATATTTCTCATGGTGTAAATGGTTATGTTTCTCATGGTTTAAATGGTTATATTTCTCATGGTGTAAATGGTTATGTTTCTCATGGTGTAAATGGTTATATTTCTCATGGTTTAAATGGTTATATTTCATGGTGTAAATGGTTATATTTCTCATGGTGTAAATGTTATATTTCTCATGGTGTAAATGGTTATTTCTCATGGTGTAAATGGTTATATTTCTCATGGTGTAAATGGTTATATTTCTCATGGTTTAAATGGTTATATTTCTCATGGTGTAAATGGTTATGTTTCTCATGGTGTAAATGGTTATATTTCTCATGGTGTAAATGG
The DNA here is from genome assembly GCF_034236695.1 of Oncorhynchus nerka. Lineage (NCBI taxonomy): Eukaryota > Metazoa > Chordata > Actinopteri > Salmoniformes > Salmonidae > Oncorhynchus > Oncorhynchus nerka. The sequence goes on along the minus strand of NC_088409.1, from coordinate 15,008,901 downwards.
TTATATTTCTCATGGTGTAAATGGTTATGTTTCTCATGGTTTAAATGTTAATGGTGTAAATGGTTATGTTTCTCATGGTGTAAATGGTTATATTTCTCATGGTGTAAATGGTTATATTTCTCATGGTGTAAATGGTTATATTTCTCATGGTGTAAATGGTTATGTTTCTCATGGTGTAAATGGTTATATTTCTCATGGTGTAAATGGTTATATTTCTCATGGTGTAAATGGTTATGTTTCTCATGGTTTAAATGGTTAAATGGTGTAAATGGTTATGTTTCTCATGGTTTAAATGGTTATATTTCTCATGGTGTAAATGGTTATGTTTCTCATGGTGTAAATGGTTATGTTTCTCATGGTTTAAATGGTTATATTTCTCATGGTGTAAATGGTTATATTTCTCATGGTGTAAATGGTTATATTTTCATGGTGTAAATGGTTATATTTCTCATGGTGTAAATGGTTATATTTTCTCATGGTGTAAATGGTTATATTTCTCATGGTTTAAATGGTTATATTTCTCATGGTGGTTAAATGGTTATATTTCTCATGGTGTAAATGGTTATATTTCTCATGGTGTAAATGGTTATATTTCTCATGGTGTAAATGGTTATATTTCTCATGGTGTAAAAATGGTGTAAATGGTTATGTTTCTCATGGTTTAAATGGTTATATTTCTCATGGTGTAAATGGTTATGTTTCTCATGGTGTAAATGGTTATATTTCTCATGGTGTAAATGGTTATATTTCTCATGGTGTAAATGGTTATATTTCTCATGGTGTAAATGGTTATATTTCTCATGGTGTAAATGGTTATATTTCTCATGGTGTAAATGGTTATATTTCTCATGGTGTAAATGGTTATGTTTCTCATGGTGTAAATGGTTCATGGTTTAAATGGTTATATTTCTCATGGTGTAAATGGTTATGTTTCTCATGGTGTAAATGGTTATATTTCTCATGGTGTAAATGGTTTATATTTCTCATGGTGTAAATGGTTATATTTCTCATGGTGTAAATGGTTATGTTTCTCATGGTGTAAATGGTTATCATTTAAATGGTTATGTTTCTCATGGTTTAAATGGTTATATTTCTCATGGTGTAAATGGTTATGTTTCTCATGGTGTAAATGGTTATATTTCTCATGGTTTAAATGGTTATATTTCTCATGGTGTAAATGGTTATATTTCTCATGGTGTAAATGGTTATATTTCTCATGGTGTAAATGGTTATATTTCTCATGGTGTAAATGGTTATGTTTCTCATGGTTTAAATGGTTATATTTCTCATGGTGTAAATGGTTATGTTTCTCATGGTGTAAATGGTTATGTTTCTCATGGTGTAAATGGTTATATTTCTCATGGTGTAAAATGGTTTAAATGGTTATATTTCTCATGGTGTAAATGGTTATATTTCTCATGGTGTAAATGGTTATGTTTCTCATGGTTTAAATGGTTATATTTCTCATGGTGTAAATGGTTATGTTTCTCATGGTGTAAATGGTTATATTTCTCATGGTGTAAATGGTTATGTTTCTCATGGTTTAAATGGTTTTATTTCTCATGGTGTAAATGGTTATGTTTCTCATGGTGTAAATGGTTATGTTTCTCATGGTTTAAATGGTTATATTTCTCATGGTGTAAATGGTTATATTTCTCATGGTTTAAATGGTTATATTTCTCATGGTGGTTTCTCATGGTGTAAATGGTTATTTCTCATGGTTTAAATGGTTATATTTCTCATGGTAAATGGTTATAAATGGTTATATTTCTCATGGTGTAAATGGTTATATTTCTCATGGTGTAAATGGTTATATTTCTCATGGTGTAAATGGTTATATTTCTCATGGTGTAAATGGTTATATTTCTCATGGTGTAAATGGTTATATTTCTCATGGTGTAAATGGTTATATTTCTCATGGTGTAAATGGTTAAATGGTGTAAATGGTTATATTTCTCATGGTGTAAATGGTTATATTTCTCATGGTTTAAATGGTTATATTTCTCATGGTGTAAATGGTTATGTTCTCATGGTGTAAATGGTTATGTTTCTCATGGTTTAAATGGTTATATTTCTCATGGTTTCTCATTGTAAATGGTTATATTTCTCATTTATGTTTCTCATGGTGTAAATGGTTATATTTCTCATGGTGTAAATGGTTATGTTTCTCATGGTGTAAATGTTTCTCATGGTTTAAATGGTTATATTTCTCATGGTGTAAATGGTTATGTTTCTCATGGTTTAAATGGTTATATTTCTCATGGTGTAAATGGTTATGTTTCTCATGGTTTAAATGGTTATATTTCTCATGGTGTAAATGGTTATGTTTCTCATGGTGTAAATGGTTATGTTTTTCATGGTTTAAATGGTTCATTTCTCATGGTGTAAATGGTTATATTTCTCATGGTGTAAATGGTTATGTTTCTCATGGTGTAAATGGTTATATTTCTCATGGTGTAAATGGTTATATTTCTCATGGTGTAAATGGTTATATTTCTCGTGGTGTAAATGGTTATGTTTCTCATGGTGTAAATGGTTATATTTCTCATGGTTTAAATGGTTATGTTTCTCATGGTGTAAATGGTAATATTTCTCATGGTGTAAATGGTTATATTTCTCATGGTGTAAATGGTTATATTTCTCATGGTTTAAATGGTTATATTTCTCATGGTTTAAATGGTTATATTTCTCATGGTGTAAATGGTTATATTTCTCATGGTGTAAATGGTAAATGGTTATATTTCTCATGGTGTAAATGGTTATATTTCTCATGGTGTAAATGGTTATATTTCTCATGGTGTAAATGGTTATATTTCTCATGGTGTAAATGGTTATATTTCTCATGGTGTATATGGTTATATTTCTCATGGTGTAAATGGTTATATTTCTCATGGTGTAAATGGTTATGTTTCTCATGGTGTAAATGGTTATATTTCTCATGGTGTAAATGGTTATATTTCTCATGGTGTAAATGGTTATATTTCTCATGGTGTAAATGGTTATGTTTCTCATGGTTTAAAATGGTTATGTTTCTCATGGTGTAAATGGTTATATTTCTCATGGTGTAAATGGTTATATGTTTCTCATGGTTTTTAAATGGTTGGTTATTTCTCATGGTGTAAATGGTTATATTTCTCATGGTTAAATGGTTATATTTCTCATGGTGTAAATGGTTATGTTTCTCATGGTGTAAATGGTTATATTTCTCATGGTGTAAATGGTTATATTTCTCATGGTGTAAATGGTTATGTTTCTCATGGTTTAAATGGTTATATTTCTCATGGTGTAAATGGTTATATTTTCATGGTGTAAATGGTTATGTTTCTCATGGTGTAAATGGTTATATTTCTCATGGTGTAAATGGTTATATTTCTCATGGTTAAATGGTTATATTTCTCATGGTGTAAATGGTTATATTTCTCATGTAAATGGTTATGTTTCTCATGGTAAATGGTTATATTTCTCATGGTGTAAATGGTTATATTTCTCATGGTGTAAATGGTTATATTTCTCATGGTGTAAATGGTTATATTTCTCATGGTGTAAATGGTTATATTTCTCATGGTGTAAATGGTTATATTTCTCATGGTGGTAATGGTGTAAATGGTTATATTTCTCATGGTGTAAATGGTTATGTTTCTCATGGTGTAAATGGTTATATTTCTCATGGTGTAAATGGTTATGTTTCTCATGGTGTAAATGGTTATAATGGTAAATGGTTATGTTTCTCATGTTTTAAATGGTTTTATTTCTCATGGTGTAAATGGTTATGTTTCTCATGGTGTAAATGGTTATGTTTCTCATGGTTTAAATGGTTATATTTCTCATGGTGTAAATGGTTATGTTTCTCATGGTTTAAATGGTTATATTTCTCATGGTGTAAATGGTTATGTTTCTCATGGTGTAAATGGTTATGTTTCTCATGGTTTAAATGGTTATATTTCTCATGGTGTAAATGGTTATATTTCTCATGGTGTAAATGGTTATGTTTCTCATGGTGTAAATGGTTATATTTCTCATGGTGTAAATGGTTATATTTCTCGTGGTGTAAATGGTTATGTTTCTCATGGTGTAAATGGTTATATTTCTCATGGTTTAAATGGTTATGTTTCTCATGGTGTAAATGGTAATATTTCTCATGGTGTAAATGGTTATATTTCTCATGGTTTAAATGGTTATATTTCTCATGGTTTAAATATTTCTCATGGTTTAAATGGTTATATTTCTCATGGTGTAAATGGTTATATTTCTCATGGTGTAAATGGTTATATTTCTCATGGTGTAAATGGTTATATTTCTCATGGTGTAAATGGTTATAATGGTGTAAATGGTTATATTTCTCATGGTGTAAATGGTTATATTTCTCATGGTGTAAATGGTTATATTTCTCATGGTGTAAATGGTTATGTTTCTCATGGTGTAAATGGTTATGTTTCTCATGGTTTAAATGGTTATATTTCTCATGGTGTAAATGGTTATGTTTCTCATGGTGTAAATGGTTATATTTCTCATGGTGTAAATGGTTATGTTTCTCATGGTTTAAATGGTTTTATTTCTCATGGTGTAAATGGTTATGTTTCTCATGGTTTAAATGGTTATATTTCTCATGGTGTAAAATGTTTCTCATGGTTTAAATGGTTATATTTCTCATGGTGTAAATGGTTATATTTCTCATGGTGTAAATGGTTATATTTCTCATGGTGTAAATGGTTATATTTCTCATGGTGTAAATGGTGTAAATGGTTATATTTCTCATGGTGTAAATGGTTATATTTCTCATGGTGTAAATGGTTATATTTCTCATGGTGTAAATGGTTATAAATGGTTATATTTCTCATGGTGTAAATGGTTATATTTTCATGGTGTAAATGGTTATGTTTCTCATGGTTTAAATGGTTATATTTCTCATGGTGTAAATGGTTATATTTCTCATGGTTAAATGGTTATGTTTCTCATGGTTTAAATGGTTATATTTCTCATGGTGTAAATGGTTATATTTCTCATGGTGTAAATGGTTATGTTTCTCATGGTGTAAATGGTTATAATGGTTAAATGGTTTATTTCTCATGGTGTAAATGGTTATATTTCTCATGGTGTAAATGGTTATATTTCTCATGGTGTAAATGGTTATATTTCTCATGGTGTAAATGGTTATGTTTCTCATGGTTTAAATGGTTATATTTCTCATGGTGTAAATGGTTATATTTCTCATGGTGTAAATGGTTATATTTCTCATGGTGTAAATGGTTATGTTTCTCATGGTTTAAATGGTTTATATTTCTCATGGTGTAAATGGTTATGTTTCTCATGGTGTAAATGGTTATATTTCTCATGGTTTAAATGGTTATATTTCTCATGGTGTAAATGGTTATGTTTCTCATGGTTTAAATGGTTTATTTTTCTCATGGTGTAAATGGTTATATTTCTCATGGTGTAAATGGTTATATTTCTCATGGTGTAAATGGTTATATTTCTCATGGTGTAAATGGTTATGGTTATATTTCTCATGGTGTAAATGGTTATATTTCTCATGGTGTAAATGGTTTATTTCTCATGGTGTAAATGGTTATGTTTCTCATGGTGTAAATGGTTATGTTTTCATGGTGTAAATGGTTATATTTCTCATGGTGTAAATGGTTTATTTCTCATGGTGTAAATGGTTATGTTTCTCATGGTTTAAATGGTTATATTTCTCATGGTGTAAATGGTTATATTTCTCATGGTGTAAATGGTTATATTTCTCATGGTGTAAATGGTTATATTTCTCATGGTGTAAATGGTTATATTTCTCATGGTTTAAATGGTTATATTTCTCATGGTGTAAATGGTTATATTTCTCATGGTGTAAATGGTTATATTTCTCATGGTGTAAATGGTTATATTTCTCATGGTTAAATGGTTATATTTCTCATGGTTAAATGGTTATATTTCTCATGGTGTAAATGGTTATATTTCTCATGGTGTAAATGGTTATATTTCTCATGGTGTAAATGGTTATGTTTCTCATGGTGTAAATGGTTATATTCTCATGGTGTAAATGGTTATGTTTCTCATGGTTTAAATGGTTATATTTCTCATGGTGTTAAATGGTTATATTTCTCATGGTGTAAATGGTTATATTTCTCATGGTGTAAATGGTTATATTTCTCATGGTGTAAATGGTTATATTTCTCATGGTTTAAATGGTTATATTTCTCATGGTGTAAATGGTTATATTTCTCATGGTGTAAATGGTTATATTTCTCATGGTGTAAATGGTTATATTTCTCATGGTGTAAATGGTTATATTTCTCATGGTGTAAATGGTTATATTTCTCATGGTGTAAATGGTTATATTTCTCATGGTGTAAATGGTTATATTTCTCATGGTGTAAATGGTTATATTTCTCATGGTGTAAATGGTTATATTTCTCATGGTTTAAATGGTTATATTTCTCATGGTGTAAATGGTTATATTTCTCATGGTGTAAATGGTATGTTTCTCATGGTGTAAATGGTTATATTTCTCATGGTTATATTTCTCATGGTGTAAATGGTAAATGGTTATATTTCTCATGGTGTAAATGGTTATATTTCTCATGGTGTAAATGGTTATATTTCTCATGGTGTAAATGGTTATATTTCTCATGGTGTAAATGGTTATGTTTCTCATGGTTTAAATGGTTATATTTCTCATGGTGTAAATGGTTATATTTCTCATGGTGTAAATGGTTATATTTCTCATGGTTTAAATGGTTGTAAATGGTTATGTTTCTCATGGTGGTTAAATGGTAAATTTATGTTTCTCATGGTTTAAAAATGGTTATGTTTCTCATGGTGTAAATGGTTATGTTTCTCATGGTTTAAATGGTTATATTTCTCATGGTGTAAATGGTTATGTTTCTCATGGTTTAAATGGTTATATTTCTCATGGTGTAAATGGTTATATTTCTCATGGTGTAAATGGTTATATTTCTCATGGTGTAAATGGTTATGTTTCTCATGGTGTAAATGGTTATATTTCTCATGGTGTAAATGGTTATATTTCTCATGGTGTAAATGGTTATATTTCTCATGGTGTAAATGGTTATATTTCTCATGGTGTAAATGGTTATATTTCTCATGGTGTAAATGGTTATATTTCTCATGGTGTAAATGGTTATATTTCTCATGGTGTAAATGGTTATATTTCTCATGGTGTAAATGGTGTAAATGGTTATGTTTCTCATGGTGTAAATGGTTATGTTCTCATGGTTTAAATGGTTATATTTCTCATGGTGTAAATGGTTATGTTTCTCATGGTGTAAATGGTTATATTTCTCATGGTGTAAATGGTTATATTTCTCATGGTGTAAATGGTTATATTTCTCATGGTGTAAAAATGGTTATATTTCTCATGGTGTAAATTTAAATGGTTATATTTCTCATGGTTTAAATGGTTATATTTCTCATGGTGTAAATGGTTATATTTCTCATGGTGTAAATGGTTATATTTCTCATGGTGTAAATGGTTATATTTCTCATGGTGTAAATGGTTATATTTCTCATGGTGTAAATGGTTATATTTCTCATGGTGTAAATGGTTATATTTCTCATGGTGTAAATGGTTATATTTCTCATGGTGTAAATGGTTATGTTTCTCATGGTTTAAATGGTTATATTTCTCATGGTGTAAATGGTTTCTCATTAAATTTCTCATGGTGTAAATGGTTATGTTTCTCATGGTTTAAATGGTTTTATTTCTCATGGTGTAAATGGTTATGTTTCTCATGGTGTAAATGGTTATGTTTCTCATGGTTTAAATGGTTATATTTCTCATGGTGTAAATGGTTATGTTTCTCATGGTTTAAATGGTTATATTTCTCATGGTGTAAATGGTTATGTTTCTCATGGTGTTAAATGGTTATGGTTATATTTCTCATGGTGTAAATGGTTATATTTCTCATGGTGTAAATGGTTATATTTCTCATGGGTAAATGGTTATATTTCTCATGGTGTAAATGGTTATGTTTCTCATGGTGTAAATGGTTATATTTCTCATGGTTTAAATGGTTATGTTTCTCATGGTGTAAATGGTAATATTTCTCATGGTGTAAATGGTTATATTTCTCATGGTGTAAATGGTTATATTTCTCATGGTTTAAATGGTTATATTTCTCATGGTTTAAATGGTTATATTCCTCATGGTTTAAATGGTTATATTTCTCATGGTGTAAATGGTTATATTTCTCATGGTTATATTTCTCATGGTGTAAATGGTTATATTTCTCATGGTGTAAATGGTTATATTTCTCATGGTGTAAATGGTTATGTTTCTCATGGTGTAAATGGTTATATTTCTCATGGTGTAAATGGTTATATTTCTCATGGTGGTGTAAATGGTTATGTTTCTCATGGTGTAAATGGTTATATTTCTCATGGTGTAAATGGTTATATTTCTCATGGTGTAAATGGTTATATTTCTCATGGTGTAAATGGTTAAATGGTTATGTTTCTCATGGTGTAAATGGTTATTAAATGGTTATATTTCTCATGGTGTAAATGGTTATATTTCTCATGGTGTAAATGGTTATATTTCTCATGGTGTAAATGGTTATGTTTCTCATGGTGTAAATGGTTATATTTCTCATGGTGTAAATGGTTATATTTCTCATGGTGTAAATGGTTATGTTTCTCATGGTGTAAATGGTTATATTTCTCATGGTGTAAATGGTTATGTTTCTCATGGTGTAAATGGTCATGGTGTAAATGGTTATATTTCTCATGGTGTTAAATGGTTATGTTTATGTTTCTCATGGTTTAAATGGTTATATTTCTCATGGGTAAATGGTTATAATGGTGTAAATGGTTATATTTCTCATGGTGTAAATGGTTATATTTCTCATGGTGTAAATGGTTTATATTTCTCATGGTGTAAATGGTTATATTTCTCATGGTGTAAATGGTTATATTTCTCATGGTGTAAATGGTTATGTTTCTCATGGTGTTAAATGGTTAAATGGTTATGTTTCTCATGGTGTAAATGGTTATATTTCTCATGGTGTAAATGGTTATATTTCTCATGGTTTAAATGGTTATATTTCTCATGGTGTAAATGGTTATATTTTCATGGTGTAAATGGTTATATTTCTCATGGTTTAAATGGTTATATTTCTCATGGTGTAAATGGTTATGTTTCTCATGGTTTAAATGGTTATATTTCTCATGGTGTAAATGGTTATATTTCTCATGGTGTAAATGGTTATATTTCTCATGGTGTAAATGGTTATATTTCTCATGGTGTAAATGGTTATATTTCTCATGTGTAAATGTAAATGGTTATATATTTCTCATGGTGTAAATGGTGGTGTAAATGGTTATATTTCTCATGGTGTAAATGGTTATATTTCTCATGGTGTAAATGGTTATGTTTCTCATGGTGTAAATGGTTATATTTCTCATGGTGTAAATGGTTATATTTCTCATGGTGTAAATGGTTATATTTCTCATGGTGTAAATGGTTATGTTTCTCATGGTGTAAATGGTTAAATATTTCTCATGGTGTAAATGGTTATGTTTCTCATGGTTTAAATGGTTATATTTCTCATGGTTTAAATGGTTATATTTCTCATGGTGTAAATGGTTATATTTATGTAAATGGTTCTCATGGTGTAAATGGTTATATTTCTCATGGTGTAAATGGTTATGTTTCTCATGGTGTAAATGGTTATATTTCTCATGGTGTAAATGGTTATATTTCTCATGGTGTAAATGGTTATGTTTCTCATGGTGTAAATGGTTATATTTCTCATGGTGTAAATGGTTATATTTCTCATGGTGTAAATGGTTATATTTCTCATGGTGTAAATGGTTATATTTCTCATGGTGTAAATGGTTATGTTTCTCATGGTTTAAATGGTTATATTTCTCATGGTGTAAATGGTTATATTTCTCATGGTGTAAATGGTTATATTTCTCATGGTTTAAATGGTTATATTTCTCATGGTTTAAATGGTTATATTTCTCATGGTGTAAATGGTTATATTTCTCATGGTGTAAATGGTTATATTTCTCATGGTGTAAATGGTTATATTTCTCATGGTTTAAATGGTTATATTTCTCATGGTGTAAATGGTTATATTTCTCATGGTGTAAATCGTTATGTTTCTCATGGTGTAAATGGTTATGTTTCTCATGGTTTAAATGGTTATATTTCTCATGGTGTAAATGGTTATGTTTCTCATGGTGTAAATGGTTATATTTCTCATGGTGTAAATGGTTATATTTCTCATGTTATATTTCTCATGGTGTAAATGGTTATATTTCTCATGGTGTAAATGGTTATATTTCTCATGGTGTAAATGGTTAAATGGTGTAAATGGTTATGTTTCTCATGGTGTAAATGGTTATATTTCTCATGGTGTAAATGGTTATGTTTCTCATGGTTTAAATGGTGTAAATGGTTATGTTTCTCATGGTGTAAATGGTTATGTTTCTCATGGTTTAAATGGTTATATTTTCATGGTGTAAATGGTTTAAATGGTTAAATGGTGTAAATGGTTATGTTTCTCATGGTGTAAATGGTTATGTTTCTCATGGTTTAAATGGTGTAAATGGTTATATTTCTCATGGTGTAAATGGTTATATTTCTCATGGTGTAAATGGTTATATTTCTCATGGTGTAAATGGTTATATTTCTCATGGTGTAAATGGTTATATTTCTCATGGTGTAAATGGTTATATTTCTCATGGTGTAAATGGTTATATTTCTCATGGTGTAAATGGTTATATTTCTCATGGTGTAAATGGTTATATTTCTCATGGTGTAAATGGTTATATTTCTCATGGTGTAAATGGTTAATTTCTCATGGTGTAAATGGTTATATTTCTCATGGTGTAAATGGTTATATTTCTCATGGTGTAAATGGTTATATTTCTCATGGTGTAAATGGTTATGTTATATTTCTCATGGTTTAAATGTATATTTCTCATGGTGTGGTTATGTTTCTCATGGTTTAAATGGTTATATTTCTCATGTTTCTCATGGTGTAAATGGTTATATTTCTCATGGTTTAAATGGTTATATTTCTCATGGTGTAAATGGTTATATTTCTCATGGTGTAAATGGTTATGTTTCTCATGGTGTAAATGGTTATGTTTCTCATGGTTTAAATGGTTATATTTCTCATGGTGTAAATGGTTATGTTTCTCATGGTTTAAATGGTTATATGTTTCTCATGGTGTAAATGGTTATGTTTCTCATGGTTTAAATGGTTATATTTCTCATGGTGTAAATGGTTATATTTCTCATGGTGTAAATGGTTATGTTTCTCATGGTGTAAATGGTTATATTTCTCATGGTGTAAATGGTTATATTTCTCATGGTGTAAATGGTTATGTTTCTCATGGTGTAAATGGTTATATTTCTCATGGTGTAAATGGTTATATTTCTCATGGTTGTAAATGGGTTCTCATGGTTTAAATGGTTATATTTCTCATGGTGTAAATGGTTATATTTCTCATGGTGTAAATGGTTATATTTCTCATGGTTTAAATGGTTATATTTCTCATGGTGTAAATGGTTATATTTCTCATGGTGTAAATGGTTATATTTCTCATGGTGTAAATGGTTATATTTCTCATGGTGTAAATGGTTATATTTCTCATGGTGTAAATGGTTATATTTCTCATGGTGTAAATGGTTATATTTCTCATGGTGTAAATGGTTATATTTATAAATTTCTCATGGTTTAAATGGTTAAATGGTTATTTCTCATGGTGGTTAAATGGTTAAATATTTCTCATGGTGTAAATGGTTATATTTCTCATGGTGTAAATGGTTATATTTCTCATGGTGTAAATGGTTATTTCTCATGGTGTAAATGGTTATGTTTCTCATGGTGTAAATGGTTATATTTCTCATGGTGTAAATGGTTAATGTAAATGGTTATATTTCTCATGGTGTAAATGGTTATATTTCTCATGGTGTAAATGGTTATATTTCTCATGGTTTAAATGGTTATATTTCTCATGGTGTAAATGGTTATATTTCTCATGGTGTAAATGGTTATATTTCTCATGGTGTAAATGGTTATATTTCTCATGGTGTAAAATGGTTATGTTTCTCATGGTGTAAATGGTTATATTTCTCATGGTGTAAATGGTTATGTTTCTCATGGTGTAAATGGTTATATTTCTCATGGTGTAAATGGTTATATTTTCTCATGGTGGTTTCTCATTTAAATGGTTATTTCTCATGGTTTAAATGGTTATATTTCTCATGGTGTAAATGGTTGGTCTCATGGTGTAAATGGTTATGTTTCTCATGGTTTAAATGGTTATATTTCTCATGGTGGTTTCTCATGGTGTAAATGGTTATATTTCTCATGGTTTAAATGGTTATATTTCTCATGGTGTAAATGGTTATATTTCTCATGGTGTAAATGGTTATATTTCTCATGGTGTAAATGGTTATATTTTCTCATGGTTATATTTCTCATGGTGTAAATGGTTATATTTCTCATGGTGTAAATGGTTATGTTTCTCATGGTGTAAATGGTTATATTTCTCATGGTGTAAATGGTTATATTTCTCATGGTGTAAATGGTTATATTTCTCATGGTGTAAATGGTTATATTTCTCATGGTGTAAATGGTTATATTTCTCATGGTGTAAATGGTTATGTTTCTCATGGTTTAAATGGTTATATTTTCTGGTGTAAATGGTTTCTCATTTAAATGGTTATATTTCTCATGGTGTAAATGGTTATATTTCTCATGGTGTAAATGGTTATATTTCTCATGGTGTAAATGGTTATGTTTCTCATGGTGTTAAATGGTTATATTTCTCATGGTGTAAATGGTTATGTTTCTCATGGTTTGTAAATGGTTATATTTTCATGGTGTAAATGGTTATGTTTCTCATGGTGTAAATGGTTATATTTCTCATGGTGTAAAAATGGTTTTAAATGGTTTTATTTCTCATGGTGTAAATGGTTATGTTTCTCATGGTGTAAATGGTTATGTTTCTCATGGTTTAAATGGTTATATTTCTCATGGTGTAAATGGTTATGTTTCTCATGGTTTAAATGGTTATATTTCTCATGGTGTAAAAATGTGTTATGTTTCTCATGGTTTAAATGGTTATATTTCTCATGGTGTAAATATATTTCTCATGGTGTAAATGGTTATGTTTCTCATGGTGTAAATGGTTATATTTCTCATGGTGTAAATGGTTATATTTCTCGTGGTGTAAATGGTTATGTTTCTCATGGTGTAAATGGTTATATTTCTCATGGTTTAAATGGTTATGTTTCTCATGGTGTAAATGGTTATGTTTTCATGGTTTAAATGGTTATATTTCTCATGGTGTAAATGGTTATATTTCTCATGGTTTAAATGGTTATATTTCTCATGGTGGTGTAAATGGTTAAATGGTTATATTTCTCATGGTGTAAATGGTTATATTTCTCATGGTGTAAATGGTTATATTTCTCATGGTGTAAATGGTTATATTTCTCATGGTGTAAATGGTTATATTTCTCATGGTGTAAATGGTTATATTTCTCATGGTGTAAATGGTTATGTTTCTCATGGTTTAAATGGTTATATTTCTCATGGTGTAAATGGTTATATTTCTCATGGTGTAAATGGTTATATTTCTCATGGTGTAAATGGTTATGTTTCTCATGGTGTAAATGGTTATATTTCTCATGGTTTAAATGGTTATATTTCTCATGGTGTAAATGGTTATATTTCTCATGGTGTAAATGGTTATATTTTCATGGTGTAAATGGTTATGTTTCTCATGGTTTAAATGGTTATATTTCTCATGGTGTAAATGGTTATGTTTCTCATGGTGTAAATGGTTATGTTTCTCATGGTTTAAATGGTTATATTTCTCATGGTGTAAATGGTTATATTTCTCATGGTGTAAATGGTTAAATGGTGTAAATGGTTATATTTCTCATGGTTATATTTCTCATGGTGTAAATGGTTTTATGTTTCTCATGGTGTAAATGGTTATATTTCTCATGGTGTAAATGGTTATATTTCTCATGGTGTAAATGGTTATATTTCTCATGGTGTAAATGGTTATATTTCTCATGGTGTAAATGGTTATATTTCTCATGGTGTAAATGGTTATATTTCTCATGGTTTAAATGGTTATATTTCTCATGGTGTAAATGGTTATATTTCTCATGGTGTAAATGGTTATATTTCTCATGGTGTAAATGGTTATATTTCTCATGGTGTAAATGGTTATGTTTCTCATGGTGTAAATGGTGTAAATGTTTCTCATGGTGTAAATGGTTATATTTTCTCATGGTTTAAATGGTTATATGTTTCTCATGGTTTAAATGGTTATATTTCTCATGGTGTAAATGGTTATGTTTCTCATGTAAATGGTTGTAAATGGTAAATGGTTATATTTCTCATGGTGTAAATGGTTATATTTCTCATGGTGTAAATGGTTATATTTCTCATGGTGTAAATGGTTATATTTCTCATGGTGTAAATGGTTATGTTTCTCATGGTTTAAATGGTGTAAATGGTTATATTTCTCATGGTGTAAATGGTTATATTTCTCATGGTTTAAATGGTTATATTTCTCATGGTTTAAATGGTTATATTTCTCATGGTTTAAATGGTTATATTTCTCATGGTGTAAATGGTTATATTTCTCATGGTGTAAATGGTTATATTTCTCATGGTGTAAATGGTTATATTTCTCATGGTGTAAATGGTTAATTTCTCATGGTGTAAATGGTTATATTTCTCATGGTGTAAATGGTTATGTTTCTCATGGTGTAAATGGTTATATTTCTCATGTGTAAATGGTTAAATGGTAAATTTATATTTCTCATGGTGTAAATGGTTATATTTCTCATGGTGTATGTTTCTCATGGTTTAAATGGTTATATTTCTCATGGTGTAAATGGTTATGTTTCTCATGGTGTAAATGGTTATGTTTCTCATGGTTTAAATGGTGTAAATGGTTATGTTTCTCATGGTGTAAATGGTGTAAATGGTTATGTTTCTCATGGTGTAAATGGTTATATTTCTCATGGTTTAAATGGTTATATTTCTCATGGTGTAAATGGTTATTTCTCATGGTGTAAATGGTTATATTTCTCATGGTGTAAATGGTTATATTTCTCATGGTGTAAAATGGTTATATTTCTCATGGTTTAAATGGTTATGTTTCTCATGGTGTAAATGGTTATATTTCTCATGGTGTAAATGGTTATATTTCTCATGGTGTAAATGGTTATATTTCTCATGGTTTAAATGGTTATATTTCTCATGGTTTAAATGGTTATTTCTCATGGTTTAAATGGTTATATTTCTCATGGTGTAAATGGTTATATTTCTCATGGTGTAAATGGTTATATTTCTCATGGTGTAAATGGTTATATTTCTCATGGTGTAAATGGTTATATTTCTCATGGTGTAAATGGTTATATTTCTCATGGTGTAAATGGTTATATTTCTCATGGTGTAAATGGTTATGTTTCTCATGGTGTAAATGGTTATATTTCTCATGGTGTAAATGGTTATGTTTCTCATGGTGTAAATGGTTATATTTCTCATGGTGTAAATGGTTATATTTCTCATGGTGTAAATGGTTATGTTTCTCATGGTTTAAATGGTTTTATTTCTCATGGTGTAAATGGTTATATTTCTCATGGTGTAAATGGTTATGTTTCTCATGGTTTAAATGGTTATATTTCTCATGGTGTAAATGGTTATATTCCACATGGTTTAAATGGTTATATTTCTCATGGTGTAAATGGTTATATTTCTCATGGTGTAAATGGTTATATTTCTCATGGTGTAAATGGTTATATTTCTCATGGTGTAAATGGTTATATTTCTCATGGTGTAAATGGTTATATTTCTCATGGTGTAAATGGTTATATTTCTCATGGTGTAAATGGTTATATTTCTCATGGTGTAAATGGTTATGTTTCTCATGGTGTAAATGGTTATATTTCTCATGGTGTAAATGGTTATA
This sequence comes from Oncorhynchus nerka, assembly GCF_034236695.1. NCBI lineage: Eukaryota > Metazoa > Chordata > Actinopteri > Salmoniformes > Salmonidae > Oncorhynchus > Oncorhynchus nerka. Next base: position 14,992,926 of record NC_088409.1, on the reverse strand, counting down.
TTTCTCATGGTGTAAATGGTTATATTTCTCATGGTGTAAATGGTTATGTTTCTCATGGTTTAAATGGTTATATTTCTCATGGTGTAAATGGTTATATTTCTCATGGTGTAAATGGTTATATTTCTCATGGTGTAAATGGTTATATTTCTCATGGTTTAAATGGTTATATTTCTCATGGTGTAAATGTAAATGGTTATATTTCTCATGGTGTAAATGGTTATATTTCTCATGGTGTAAATGGTTATATTTCTCATGGTGTAAATGGTTATATTTCTCATGGTGTAAATGGTTATATTTCTCATGGTGTAAATGGTTATGTTTCTCATGGTGTAAATGGTTATATCTCATGGTGTAAATGGTTATATTTCTCATGGTGTAAATGGTTATGTTTCTCATGGTTTAAATGGTTATATTTCTCATGGTGTAATGGTTAAATGTTATATTTCTCATGGTGTAAATGGTTATATTTCTCATGGTGTAAATGGTTATGTTTCTCATGGTTTAAATGGTTATATTTCTCATGGTGTAAATGGTTATATTTCTCATGGTGTAAATGGTTATGTTTCTCATGGTTTAAATATTTCTCATGGTGTAAATGGTTATATTTCTCATGGTGTAAATGTGTTATGTTTCTCATGGTTTAAATGTGTTATGTTTCTCATGGTGTAAATGGTTATGTTTCTCATGGTGTAAATGGTTATATTTCTCATGGTGTAAATGGTTATGTTTCTCATGGTTTAAATGGTTATATTTCTCATGGTGTAAATGGTTATATTTCTCATGGTGTAAATGGTTATATTTCTCATGGTGTAAATGGTTATATTTCTCATGGTGTAAATGGTTATATTTCTCATGGTGTAAATGGTTATATTTCTCATGGTGTAAATGTTTCTCATGGTGTAAAAATGGTTTATATTTCTCATGGTGTAAATGGTTATATTTCTCATGGTTTAAATGGTTATATTTCTCATGGTGTAAATGGTTATATTTCTCATGGTGTAAATGGTTATATTTCTCATGGTGTAAATGGTTATATTTCTCATGGTGTAAATGGTTATATTTCTCATGGTGTAAATGGTTATATTTCTCATGGTGTAAATGGTTATATTTCTCATGGTGTAAATGGTTATATTTCTCATGGTGTAAATGGTTATGTTTCTCATGGTTTAAATGGTTATATTTCTCATGGTGTAAATGGTTATATTTCTCATGGTGTAAATGGTTATGTTTCTCATGGTTTAAATGGTTAAATGGTTATGTTTCTCATGGTTTAAATGGTAAATGGTTATGTTTCTCATGGTGTAAATGGTTATGTTTCTCATGGTGTAAATGGTTATATTTCTCATGGTGTAAATGGTTATATTTCTCATGGTGTAAATGGTTATATTTCTCATGGTGTAAATGGTTATATTTCTCATGGTGTAAATGGTTATATTTCTCATGGTGTAAATGGTTATATTTCTCATGGTGTAAATGGTTATATTTCTCATGGTGTAAATGGTTATGTTTCTCATGGTGTAAATGGTTATATTTCTCATGGTGTAAATGGTTATATTTCTCATGGTGTAAATGGTTATGTTTCTCATGGTTTAAATGGTTATATTTCTCATGGTGTAAATGGTTATATTTCTCATGGTGTAAATGGTTATGTTTCTCATGGTGTAAATGGTTATGTTTCTCATGGTTTAAATGGTTATGTTTCTCATGGTGTAAATGGTTATGTTTCTCATGGTTTAAATGGTTATATTTCTCATGGTGTAAATGGTTATGTTTCTCATGGTTTAAATGGTTATATTTCTCATGGTGTAAATGGTTATGTTTCTCATGGTTTAAATGGTTATATTTCTCATGGTGTAAATGGTAAATGGTTATGTTTCTCATGGTGTAAATGGTTATATTTCTCATGGTGTAAATGGTTATGTTTCTCATGGTGTAAATGGTTATATTTCTATGGTTTCTTATATTTCTCATGGTGTAAATGGTTATATTTCTCATGTGTGGTTAAATGGTTATGTTTCTCATGGTTTAAATGGTTATATTTCTCATGGTGTAAATGGTTGGTGTAAATATGTTTCTCATGGTGTAAAAATGGTTATGGTTATTTCTCATGGTTTAAATGGTTATATTTCTCATGGTGTAAATGGTTATATTTCTCATGGTGTAAATGGTTATGTTTCTCATGGTGTAAATGGTTATATTTCTCATGGTTTAAATGGTTATTTCTATTTCTCATGGTGTAAATGGTTATATTTCTCATGGTGTAAATGGTTATATTCCACATGGTTTAAATGGTTATATTTCTCATGGTGTAAATGGTTATATTTCTCATGGTTATATTTCTCATGGTGTAAATGGTTATATTTCTCATGGTGTAAATGGTTATATTTCTCATGGTGTAAATGGTTATGTTTCTCATGGTGTAAATGGTTATATTTCTCATGGTGTAAATGGTTATATTTCTCATGGTGTAAATGGTTATGTTTCTCATGGTGTAAATGGTTATATTTCTCATGGTGTAAATGGTTATATTTCTCATGGTTTAAATGGTTATATTTCTCATGGTGTAAATGGTTATATTTCTCATGGTGTAAATGGTTATGTTTCTCATGGTGTAAATGGTTATATTTCTCATGGTGTAAATGGTTAAATGGTGTAAATGGTTATATTTCTCATGGTTTAAATGGTTATATTTCTCATGGTGTAAATGGTTATGTTTCTCATGGTTTAAATGGTTATATTTCTCATGGTGTAAATGGTTATGTTTCTCATGGTTTAAATGGTTATATTTCTCATGGTGTAAATGGTTAAATGGTTATGTTTCTCATGGTTTAAATGGTTATATTTCTCATGGTGTAAATGGTTATATTTCTCATGGTGTAAATGGTTATGTTTCTCATGGTGTAAATGGTTATATTTCTCATGGTTGTAAATGGTTATATTCCTCATGGTTTAAATGGTTATATTTCTCATGGTGTAAATGGTTATATTTCTCATGGTGTAAATGGTTATATTTCTCATGGTGTAAATGGTTATATTTCTCATGGTGTAAATGGTTATATTTCTCATGGTGTAAATGGTTATATTTCTCATGGTGTAAATGGTTATATTTCTCATGGTGTAAATGGTTATATTTCTCATGGTGTAAATGGTTATATTTCTCATGGTGTAAATGGTTATATTTCTCATGGTGTAAATGGTTATGTTTCTCATGGTTTAAATGGTTATATTTCTCATGGTGTAAATGGTTATATTTCTCATGGTGTAAATGGTTATATTTCTCATGGTGTAAATGGTTATATTTCTCATGGTGTAAATGGTTATGTTTCTCATGTTTTAAATGGTTTTATTTCTCATGGTGTAAATGGTTATGTTTCTCATGGTTTAAATGGTTATATTTCTCATGGTGTAAATGGTTATGTTTCTCATGGTTTAAATGGTTATATTTCTCATGGTAAATGGTTATGGTTTAAATGGTTATATTTCTCATGGTGTAAATGGTTATATTTCTCATGGTGTAAATGGTTATGTTTCTCATGGTGTAAATGGTTATATTTCTCATGGTTTAAATGGTTATATGTTTCTCATGGTGTAAATGGTTATATTTCTCATGGTGTAAATGGTTATATTTCTCGTGGTGTAAATGGTTATGTTTCTCATGGTGTAAATGGTTATATTTCTCATGGTTTAAATGGTTATGTTTCTCATGGTGTAAATGGTAATATTTCTCATGGTGTAAATGGTTATATTTCTCATGGTGTAAATGGTTATATTTCTCATGGTGTAAATGGTTATATTTCTCATGGTTTAAATGGTTATATTTCTCATGGTTTAAATGGTTATATTTCTCATGGTGTAAATGGTTATATTTCTCATGGTGTAAATGGTTATATTTCTCATGGTGTAAATGGTTATATTTCTCATGGTGTAAATGGTTATATTTCTCATGGTGTAAATGGTTATATTTCTCATGGTGTAAATGGTTATATTTCTCATGGTGTAAATGGTTATATTTCTCATGGTGTAAATGGTAAATGGTTATGTTTCTCATGGTTTAAATGGTTTCTCATGGTTTAAATGGTTTTATTTCTCATGGTGTAAATGGTTATGTTTCTCATGGTGTAAATGGTTATGTTTCTCATGGTGTAAATGGTTATGTTTCTCATGGTTTAAATGGTTATATTTCTCATGGTGTAAATGGTTATGTTTCTCATGGTTTAAATGGTTATATTTCTCATGGTGTAAATGGTTATATTTCTCATGGTGTAAATGGTTATGTTTCTCATGGTGTAAATGGTTATATTTCTCATGGTGTAAATGGTTATATTTCTCATGGTGTAAATGGTTATGTTTCTCATGGTGTAAATGGTTATATTTCTCATGGTGTAAATGGTTATATTTCTCATGGTGTAAATGGTTAAATGGTGTAAATGGTTATATTTCTCATGGTGTAAATGGTTATATTTCTCATGGTTTAAATGGTTATATTTCTCATGGTGTAAATGGTTATATTTCTCATGGTGTAAATGGTTATATTTCTCATGGTGTAAATGGTTATATTTCTCATGGTGTAAATGGTTATATTTCTCATGGTGTAAATGGTTATATTTCTCATGGTGTAAATGGTTATATTTCTCATGGTGTAAATGGTTATATTTCTCATGTGTAAATGTAAATGGTTATGGTTATATTTCTCATGGTGTAAATGGTTATATTTCTCATGGTGTAAATGGTTATGTTTCTCATGGTGTAAATGGTTATGTTTCTCATGGTTTAAATGGTTATATTTCTCATGGTGTAAATGGTTATGTTTCTCATGGTGTAAATGGTTATATTTCTCATGGTGTAAATGGTTATGTTTCTCATGGTTTAAATGGTTTTATTTCTCATGGTGTAAATGGTTATGTTTCTCATGGTTTAAATGGTTATATTTCTCATGGTGTAAATGGTTATATTCCACATGGTTTAAATGGTTATATTTCTCATGGTGTAAATGGTTATATTTCTCATGGTGTAAATGGTTATATTTCTCATGGTGTAAATGGTTATATTTCTCATGGTGTAAATGGTTATATTTCTCATGGTGTAAATGGTTATATTTCTCATGGTGTAAATGGTTATATTTCTCATGGTGTAAATGGTTATATTTCTCATGGTGTAAATGGTTATATTTCTCATGGTGTAAATGGTTATGTTTCTCATGGTGTAAATGGTTATGTTTCTCATGGTTTAAATGGTTATATTTCTCATGGTGTTAATGTTTCTCATGGTGTAAATGGTTATATTTCTCATGGTGTAAATGGTTATGTTTCTCATGGTTTTAATGGTTTTATGTTTCTCATGGTGTAAATGGTTATGTTTCTCATGGTGTAAATGGTTATGTTTCTCATGGTTTAAATGGTTATATTTCTCATGGTGTAAATGGTTATATTTCTCATGGTGTAAATGGTTATATTTCTCATGGTGTAAATGGTTATGTTTCATGGTTTAAATGGTTATATTTCTCATGGTGTAAATGGTTATATTTCTCATGGTGTAAATGGTTATGTTTCTCATGGTGTAAATGGTTTTATAAATTTCTCATGGTGTAAATGGTTATGTTTCTCATGGTGTAAATGGTTATGTTTCTCATGGTGTAAATGGTTATATTTCTCATGGTGTAAATGGTTATGTTTCTCATGGTTAAATGGTTATATTTCTCATGGTTTAAATGGTTATATTTCTCATGGTGTAAATGGTTATATTTCTCATGGTGTAAATGGTTATATTTCTCATGGTGTAAATGGTTATATTTCTCATGGTTTAAATGGTTATATTTCTCATGGTGTAAATGGTTATATTTCTCATGGTGTAAATGGTTATATTTCTCATGGTGTAAATGGTTAATGGTGTAAATGGTTATATTTTATGGTTTGGTTATATTTCATGGTGTAAATGGTTAATTTCTCATGGTGTAAATGGTTATATTTCTCATGGTTTAAATGGTTAAATGGTTAAATGGTTATTTCTCATGGTGTAAATGGTTATATTTCTCATGGTGTAAATGGTTATGTTTCTCATGGTGTAAATGGTTATATTTCTCATGGTGTAAATGGTTATATTTCTCATGGTGTAAATGGTTATATTTCTCATGGTGTAAATGGTTATATTTCTCATGGTGTAAATGGTTATATTTCTCATGGTTTAAATGGTTATATTTCTCATGGTGTAAATGGTTATGTTTCTCATGTTTTCATGGTTTAAATGGTTATATTTCTCATGGTGTAAATGGTTATGTTTCTCATGGTTTAAATGGTTGTTATTTCTCATGGTGTAAATGGTTATATTTTCATGGTGTAAATGGTTATATTTCTCATGGTTTAAATGGTTATATTTCTCATGGTGTAAATGGTTATATTTCTCATGGTGTAAATGGTTATATTTCTCATGGTGTAAATGGTTATATTTCTCATGGTGTAAATGGTTATGTTTCTCATGGTGTAAATGGTTATGTTTCTCATGGTGTAAATGGTTATGTTTCTCATGGTTTAAATGGTTATATTTTCATGGTCATGGTGTAAATGGTTATATTTCTCATGGTTTAAATGGTTATATTTCTCTGGTGTAAATGGTTATATTTCTCATGGTGTAAATGGTTATATTTCTCATGGTGTAAATGGTTATATTTCTCATGGTGTAAATGGTTATATTTCTCATGGTGTAAATGGTTATATTTCTCATGGTGTAAATGGTTATATTTCTCATGTTTTAAATGGTATTTCTCATGGTGTAAATGGTTATGTTTCTCATGGTGTAAATGGTTATATTTCTCATGGTGTAAATGGTTATATTTCTCATGGTGTAAATGGTTATGTTTCTCATGGTTTAAATGGTTATATTTCTCATTGTAAATATTTCTCATGGTGTAAATGGTTATGTTTCTCATGGTGTAAATGGTTATATTTCTCATGGTTTAAATGGTTATATTTCTCATGGTGTAAATGGTTATGTTTCTCATGGTGTAAATGGTTATATTTCTCATGGTGTAAATGGTTATATTTCTCATGGTGTAAATGGTTATATTTCTCATGGTGTAAATGGTTATATTTCTCATGGTTTAAATGGTTATGTTTCTCATGGTGTAAATGGTAATATTTTCAAATGGTTATATTTTCATGGTGTAAATGGTTATATTTCTCATGGTGTAAATGGTTATATTTCTCATGGTGTAAATGGTTATATTTCTCATGGTTTAAATGGTTATATTTCTCATGGTGTAAATGGTTATATTTCTCATGGTGTAAATGGTTATATTTCTCATGGTGTAAATGGTTATATTTCTCATGGTGTAAATGGTTATATTTCTCATGGTTTAAATGGTTATATTTCTCATGGTGTAAATGGTTATATTTCTCATGGTGTAAATGGTTATGTTTCTCATGGTGTAAATGGTTATGTTTCTCATGGTTAAAAATCATGGTGTAAATGGTTATGTTTCTCATGGTGTAAATGGTTATATTTATGTTTCATGGTTTAAATGGTTTTATTTCTCATGGTGTAAATGGTTATGTTTCTCATGGTGTAAATGGTTTCTCATGGTTAAATGGTTATGTTTCTCATGGTTTAAATGGTTATATTTCTCATGGTGTAAATGGTTATATTTCTCATGGTGTAAAAATGGTGTAAATGGTTATGTTTCTCATGGTTTAAATGGTTATATTTCTCATGGTGTAAATGGTTATATTTCTCATGGTGTAAATGGTTATGTTTCTCATGGTGTAAATGGTTATATTTCTCATGGTGTAAATGGTTATATTTCTCGTGGTGTAAATGGTTATGTTTCTCATGGTGTAAATGGTTATATTTCTCATGGTTTAAATGGTTATGTTTCTCATGGTGTAAATGGTAATATTTCTCATGGTGTAAATGGTTATATTTCTCATGGTGTAAATGGTTATATTTCTCATGGTTTAAATGGTTATATTTCTCATGGTTTAAATGGTTATATTCCTCATGGTTTAAATGGTTATATTTCTCATGGTGTAAATGGTTATATTTCTCATGGTGTAAATGGTCATGGTGTAAATGGTTATATTTCTCATGGTGTAAATGGTTATATTTCTCATGGTGTAAATGGTTATATTTCTCATGGTGTAAATGGTTATATTTCTCATGGTGTAAATGGTTATATTTCTCATGGTGTATATGGTTATATTTCTCATGGTGTAAATGGTTATATTTCTCATGGTGTAAATGGTTATGTTTCTCATGGTGTAAATGGTTATGTTTCTCATGGTTTAAATGGTGTAAATGGTTATGTTTCTCATGGTGTAAATGGTTATATTTCTCATGGTGTAAATGGTTATGTTTCTCATGGTGTAAATGGTTATGTTTCTCATGGTTTAAATGGTTATATTTTCATGGTGTAAATGGTTATATTTCTCATGGTGTAAATGGTTATATTTCTCATGGTGTAAATGGTTATATTTCTCATGGTGTAAATGGTTATATTTCTCATGGTGTAAATGGTTATGTTTCTCATGGTTTAAATGGTTATATTTCTCATGGTGTAAATGGTTATATTTCTCATGGTGTAAATGGTTATATTTCTCATGGTGTAAATGGTGTAAATTATATTTCTCATGGTGTAAATGGTTATATTTCTCATGGTGTAAATGGTTATATTTCTCATGGTGTAAATGGTTATGTTTCTCATGGTGTAAATGGTTATATTTTCTCATGGTTTAAATGGTTATATTTCTCATGGTGTAAATGGTTATGTTTCTCATGGTTTAAATGGTTATATTTCTCATGGTGTAAATGGTTATGTTTCTCATGGTGTAAATGGTTATGTTTCTCATGGTTTAAATGGTTATATTTCTCATGGTGTAAATGGTTATAATGGTTATATTTCTCATGGTGTAAATGGTTATATTTCTCATGGTGTAAATGGTTATATTTCTCATGGTGTAAATGGTTATGTTTCTCATGGTGTAAATGGTTATATTTCTCATGGTGTAAATGGTTATGTTTCTCATGGTGTAAATGGTTATGTTTCTCATGGTTTTATTTCTCATGGTGTAAATGGTTATGTTTCTCATGGTTTAAATGGTTATATTTCTCATGGTGTAAATGGTTATGTTTCTCATGGTTTAAATGGTTATATTTCTCATGGTGTAAATGGTTATATTTCTCATGGTGTAAATGGTTATATTTCTCATGGTGTAAATGGTTATATTTCTCATGGTGTAAATGGTTATATTTCTCATGGTGTAAATGGTTATGTTTCTCATGGTTTAAATGGTTATATTTCTCATGGTGTAAATGGTTATGTTTCTCATGGTGTAAATGGTTATATTTCTCATGGTGTAAATGGTTATGTTTCTCATGGTTTAAATGGTTATATTTCTCATGGTGTAAATGGTTATATTTCTCATGGTGTAAATGGTTATGTTTCTCATGGTTTAAATGGTTATATTTCTCATGGTGTAAATGGTTATGTTTCTCATGGTGTAAATGGTTATATTTCTCATGGTGTAAATGGTTATATTTCTCATGGTGTAAATGGTTATATTTCTCATGGTTTAAATGGTTATATTTCTCATGGTGTAAATGGTTATATTCTCATGGTGTAAATGGTTATGTTTCTCATGGTGTAAATGGTTATATTTCTCATGGTGTAAATGGTTTATATTTCTCATGGTGTAAATGGTTATATTTCTCATGGTTTAAATGGTTATATTTCTCATGGTAAATGTAAATGGTTATATTTCTCATGGTGTAAATGGTTATATTTCTCATGGTTTAAATGGTTATATTTCTCATGGTGTAAATGGTTATATTTCTCATGGTGTAAATGGTTATATTTCTCATGGTGTAAATGGTTATATTTCTCATGGTGTAAATGGTTATATTTCTCATGGTGTAAATGGTTATATTTCTCATGGTGTAAATGGTTATATTTCTCATGGTGTAAATGGTTATGTTTCTCATGGTGTAAATGGTTATGTTTCTCATGGTTTAAATGGTTTTATTTCTCATGGTGTAAATGGTTATGTTTCTCATGGTGTAAATGGTTATGTTTCTCATGGTTTAAATGGTTATATTTCTCATGGTGTAAATGGTTATATTTCTCATGGTGTAAATGGTTATGTTTCTCATGGTGTAAATGGTTATATTTCTCATGGTGTAAATGGTTATATTTCTCATGGTGTAAATGGTTATATTTCTCATGGTGTAAATGGTTATATTTCTCATGGTGTAAATGGTTATATTTCTCATGGTGTAAATGGTTATATTTCTCATGGTAAATGTAAATGGTGTAAATGGTTATATTCTCATGGTGTAAATGGTTATATTTCTCATGGTGTAAATGGTTATGTTTCTCATGGTGTAAATGGTTATATTTCTCATGGTGTATATGGTTATATTTCTCATGGTGTAAATGGTTATATTTCTCATGGTTTAAATGCTTGTATTTCTCATGGTGTAAATGGTTATGTTTCTCATGGTTTAAATGGTTATATTTCTCATGGTGTAAATGGTTATATTTCTCATGGTGTAAATGGTTATATTTCTCATGGTGTAAATGGTTATATTTCTCATGGTTTAAATGGTTATATTTCTCATGGTGTAAATGGTTATATTTCTCATGGTGTAAATGGTTATATTTCTCATGGTGTAAATGGTTATATTTCTCATGGTTTAAATGGTGTAAATGGTTATATTTCTCATGGTGTAAATGGTTATATTTCTCATGGTGTAAATGGTTATATTTCTCATGGTGTAAATGGTTATGTTTCTCATGGTTTAAATGGTTATATTTCTCATGGTGTAAATGGTTATGTTTCTCATGGTTTAAATGGTTATATTTCATGGTGTAAATGGTTATATTTAAATGGTTATGTTTCTCATGGTGTAAATGGTTATGTTTCTCATGGTGTAAATGGTTATATTTCTCATGGTGTAAATGGTTATGGTTATATTTCTCATGGTGTAAATGGTTATATTTCTCATGGTGTAAATGGTTATGTTTCTCATGGTTTAAATGGTTATATTTCTCATGGTGTAAATGGTTATGTTTCTCATGGTGTAAATGGTTATGTTTCTCATGGTGTAAATGGTTATGTTTCTCATGGTTTAAATGGTTATATTTCTCATGGTGTAAATGGTTATGTTTCTCATGGTTTAAATGGTTATATTTCTCATGGTGTAAATGGTTATATTTCTCATGGTGTAAATGGTTATGTTTCTCATGGTTTAAATGGTTATATTTCTCATGGTGTAAATGGTTATATTTCTCATGGTGTAAATGGTTATGTTTCTCATGGTGTAAATGGTTATATTTCTCATGGTGTAAATGGTTATATTTCTCGTGGTGTAAATGGTTATGTTTCTCATGGTGTAAATGGTTATATTTCTCATGGTTTAAATGGTTATGTTTCTCATGGTGTAAATGGTAATATTTCTCATGGTGTAAATGGTTATATTTCTCATGGTGTAAATGGTTATATTTCTCATGGTTTAAATGGTTATATTTCTCATGGTTTAAATGGTTATATTTCTCATGGTGTAAATGGTTATATTTCTCATGGTGTAAATGGTTATATTTCTCATGGTGTAAATGGTTATATTTCTCATGGTGTAAATGGTTATATTTCTCATGGTGTAAATGGTTATATTTCTCATGGTGTAAATGGTTATATTTCTCATGGTGTAAATGGTGGTGTAAATGGTTATAAATGGTTATTTTCTCATGGTGTAAATGGTTATATTTCTCATGGTGTAAATGGTTATGTTTCTCATGGTGTAAATGGTTATGTTTCTCATGGTTTAAATGGTTATATTTCTCATGGTGTAAATGGTTATGTTTCTCATGGTTTAAATGGTTATATTTCTCATGGTGTAAATGGTTATGTTTCTCATGGTTTAAATGGTTATATTTCTCATGGTGTAAATGGTTATGTTTCTCATGGTTTAAATGGTTATATTTCTCATGGTGTAAATGGTTATATTTCTCATGGTGTAAATGGTTATATTTCTCATGGTGTAAATGGTTATATTTCTCATGGTGTAAATGGTTATATTTCTCATGGTGTAAATGGTTATATTTCTCATGGTGTAAATGGTTATATTTCTCATGGTGTAAATGGTTATGTTTTCATGGTGTAAATGGTTATATTTCTCATGGTGTAAATGTTATATTTCTCATGGTGTAAATATTTCTCATGGTGTAAATGGTTATGTTTCTCATGGTTTAAATGGTTATATTTTCTCATGGTGTAAATGGTTATGTTTCTCATGGTTTAAATGGTTAAATGGTTAAATGGTTATATTTCTCATGGTGTAAATGGTTATGTTTCTCATAAATGGTTAAATGGTGTAAATGGTTATATTTCTCATGGTGTAAATGGTTATATTTCTCATGGTGTAAATGGTTATATTTCTCATGGTGTAAATGGTTATAATGGTTAAATGGTTATGTTTCTCATGGTGTAAATGGTTATATTTCTCATGGTTTAAATGGTTATGTTTCTCATGGTGTAAATGGTTATATTTCTCATGGTGTAAATGGTTATATTTCTCATGGTGTAAATGGTTATATTTCTCATGGTTTAAATGGTTATATTTCTCATGGTGTAAATGGTTATATTTCTCATGGTTTAAATGGTTATATTTCTCATGGTGTAAATGGTTATATTTCTCATGGTGTAAATGGTTATGGTTATATTTCTCATGGTGTAAATGGTTAAATGGTTATGGTTATATTTCTCATGGTGTAAATGGTTATATTTCTCATGGTGTAAATGGTTATGTTTCTCATGGTGTAAATGGTTATATTTCTCATGGTGTAAATGGTTATATTTCTCATGGTGTAAATGGTTATGTTTCTCATGGTGTAAATGGTTATGTTTCTCATGGTTTAAATGGTTATATTTCTCATGGTGTAAATGGTTATGTTTCTCATGGTTTAAATGGTTTAAATGGTTATATTTCTCATGGTGTAAATGGTTATGTTTCTCATGGTTTAAATGGTTATGTTTCTCATGGTGTAAATGGTTAAATGTGTAAATGGTTATATTTCTCATGGTGTAAATGGTTATATTTCTCATGGTGTAAATGGTTATATTTCTCGTGGTGTAAATGGTTATGTTTCTCATGGTGTAAATGGTTATATTTCTCATGGTTTAAATGGTTATGTTTCTCATGGTGTAAATGGTAATATTTCTCATGGTGTAAATGGTTATATTTTTCTCATGGTTTAAATGGTTATATTTCTCATGGTTTAAATGGTTTAAATGGTTATATTTCTCATGGTGTAAATGGTTATATTTCTCATGGTGTAAATGGTTATATTTCTCATGGTGTAAATGGTTATATTTCTCATGGTGTAAATGGTTAAATGTGTAAATGGTTATATTTCTCATGGTGTAAATGGTTATATTTCTCATGGTGTAAATGGTTATATTTCTCATGGTGTAAATGGTTATATTTCTCATGGTGTAAATGGTTATATTTCTCATGGTGTAAATGGTTATGTTTCTCATGGTTTAAATGGTTATATTTCTCATGGTGTAAATGGTTATGTTTCTCATGGTGTAAAATGTTTCTCATGGTTTAAATGGTTATATTTCTCATGGTGTAAATGGTTATGTTTCTCATGGTTTAAATGGTTATATTTTCTCACATGGTGTAAATGGTTATATTTCTCATGGTGTAAATGGTTATATTTCTCATGGTGTAAATGGTTATGTTTCTCATGGTAAATTTAAATGGTGTAAATGGTTATATTTCTCATGGTGTAAATGGTTATGTTTCTCATGGTGTAAATGGTTATGTTTCTCATGGTGTAAATGGTTATGTTTCTCATGGTTTAAATGGTTATATTTCTCATGGTGTAAATGGTTATGTTTCTCATGGTTTAAATGGTTATAAATGGTTATGTTTCTCATGGTTTAAATGGTTATGGTTATATTTCTCATGGTGTAAATGGTTGGTTTAAATGGTTATATTTCTCATGGTGTAAATGGTTATATTTCTCATGGTGTAAATGGTTATATTTCTCATGGTGTAAATGGTTATATTTCTCATGGTGTAAATGGTTATATTTCTCATGGTGTAAATGGTTATTTCTCATTAAATCTCATGGTGTAAATGGTTATATTTCTCATGGTGTAAATGGTTATATTTCTCATGGTGTAAATGGTTATGTTTCTCATGGTGTAAATGGTTATATTTCTCATGGTTTAAATGGTTATGTTTCTCATGGTTTAAATGGTTATATTTCTCTCATGGTGTAAATGGTTATATTTCTCATGGTGTAAATGGTTATATTTCTCATGGTTTAAATGGTTATAATGGTTTAAATGGTTATATTTCTCATGGTGTAAATGGTTATATTTCTCATGGTGTAAATGGTTATATTTCTCATGGTGTAAATGGTTATATTTCTCATGGTGTAAATGGTTATATTTCTCATGGTGTAAATGGTTATATTTCTCATGGTGTAAATGGTTATATTTCTCATGGTGTAAATGGTTATATTTCTCATGGTGTAAATGGTTATATTTCTCATGGTGTAAATGGTTATATTTCTCATGGTGTAAATGGTTTTATGTTTCTCATGGTTTAAATGGTTATATTTCTCATGGTGTAAATGGTTATATTTCTCATGGTGTAAATGGTTATATTTCTCATGGTGTAAATGGTTATATTTCTCATGGTGTAAATGGTTATATTTCTCATGGTGTAAATGGTTATATTTCTCATGGTGTAAATGGTTATATTTCTCATGGTGTAAATGGTTATATTTCTCATGGTGTAAATGGTTATGTTTCTAAATGGTTATATTTCTCATGGTGTAAATGGTTATATTTCTCATGGTGTAAATGGTTATGTTTCTCATGGTGTTAATGGTTTAAATGGTTATATTTCTCATGGTGTAAAAATCATGGTGTAATGGTTATATTTCTCATGGTGTAAATGGTTATATTTCTCATGGTGTAAATGGTTATGTTTCTCATGGTGTAAATGGTTGGTTTAAATGGTTATATTTCTCATGGTGTAAATGGTTATGTTTCTCATGGTTTAAATGGTTATGTTTCTCATGGTGTAAATGGTTATATTTCTCATGGTGTAAATGGTTCATGGTTTAAATGGTTATATTTCTCATGGTGTAAATGGTTATATTTCTCATGGTGTAAATGGTTATGTTTCTCATGGTGTTAAATGGTTATGTTTCTCATGGTGTAAATGGTTTATTTCTCATGGTGTAAATGGTTATGTTTCTCATGGTGTAAATGGTTATATTTCTCATGGTTTAAATGGTTATATTTCTCATGGTTTAAATGGTTATATTTCTCATGGTGTAAATGGTTATATTTCTCATGGTTAAATGGTTATATTTCTCATGGTGTAAATGGTTTAAATATTTCTCATGGTTTAAATGGTTAAATGGTTAAATATATTTCTCATGGTGTAAATGGTTATATTTCTCATGGTGTAAATGGTTATAATGGTTAAATGGTTATATTTCTCATGGTGTAAATGGTTATATTTTCATGGTGTAAATGGTTATATTTCTCATGGTGTAAATGGTTATATTTCTCATGGTGTAAATGGTTATATTTCTCATGGTGTAAATGGTTATATTTCTCATGGTGTAAATGGTTATGTTTCTCATGGTTTAAATGGTTATATTTCTCATGGTGTAAATGGTTATATTTCTCATGGTGTAAATGGTTATATTTCTCATGGTGTAAATGGTTATGTTTCTCATGTTTTAAATGGTTTTATTTCTCATGGTGTAAATGGTTATGTTTCTCATGGTGTAAATGGTTATGTTTCTCATGGTTTAAATGGTTATATTTCTCATGGTGTAAATGGTTATGTTTCTCATGGTTTAAATGGTTAAATGGTTATATTTCTCATGGTTTAAATGGTTATATTTCTCATGGTGTAAATGGTTATATTTCTCATGGTGTAAATGGTTATATTTCTCATGGTGTAAATGGTTATGTTTCTCATGGTGTAAATGGTTATATTTCTCATGGTGTATATGGTTATATTTCTCATGGTGTAAATGGTTATATTTCTCATGGTTTAAATGCTTGTATTTCTCATGGTGTAAATGGTTATGTTTCTCATGGTTTAAATGGTTATATTTCTCATGGTGTAAATGGTTATATTTCTCATGGTGTAAATGGTTATGTTTCTCATGGTGTAAATGGTTATGTTTCTCATGGTTTAAATGGTTATATTTCTCATGGTGTAAAAATTTCTCATGGTGTAAATGGTTATGTTTCTCATGGTGTAAATGGTTATATTTCTCATGGTTTAAATGGTTATGTTTCTCATGGTGTAAATGGTTATGTTTCTCATGGTGTAAATGGTTATATTTCTCATGGTGTAAATGGTTATGTTTCTCATGGTTTAAATGGTTATATTTCTCATGGTGTAAATGGTTATGTTTCTCATGGTTTAAATGGTTATATTTCTCATGGTGTAAATGGTTATGTTTCTCATGGTGTAAATGGTTATGTTTCTCATGGTTTAAATGGTTATATTTCTCATGGTGTAAATGGTTATATTTCTCATGGTGTAAATGGTTATATTTCTCATGGTGTAAATGGTTATATTTCTCATGGTGTAAATGGTTATGTTTCTCATGGTGTAAATGGTTATATTTCTCATGGTGTAAATGGTTATATTTCTCATGGTGTAAATGGTTATATTTCTCATGGTTTAAATGGTTATATTTCTCATGGTGTAAATGGTTATATTTCTCATGGTGTAAATGGTTATATTTCTCATGGTGTAAATGGTTATATTTCTCATGGTGTAAATGGTTATATTTCTCATGGTGTAAATGGTTATATTTCTCATGGTGTAAATGGTTATATTTCTCATGGTGTAAATGGTTATGTTTCTCATGGTGTAAATGGTTATGTTTCTCATGGTTTAAATGGTTATATTTCTCATGGTGTAAATGGTTATGTTTCTCATGGTGTAAATGGTTATGTTTCTCATGGTTTAAATGGTTATATTTCTCATGGTGTAAATGGTTTCTCATGGTTTAAATGGTTATATTTCTCATGGTGTAAATGGTTATATTTCATGGTTTAAATGGTTATATTTATATTTCTCATGGTGTAAATGGTTATATTTCTCATGGTGTAAATGGTTATATTTCTCATGGTGTAAATGGTTATATTTCTCATGGTGTAAATGGTTATATTTCTCATGGTGTAAATGGTTATATTTCTCATGGTGTAAATGGTTATATTTCTCATGGTGTAAATGGTTATGTTTCTCATGGTGTAAATGGTTATGTTTCTCATGGTGTAAATGGTTATATTTCTCATGGTGTAAATGGTTATGTTTCTCATGGTGTAAATGGTTATGTTTCTCATGTTTTAAATGGTTTTATTTCTCATGGTGTAAATGGTTATGTTTCTCATGGTTTAAATGGTTATATTTCTCATGGTGTAAATGGTTATGTTTCTCATGGTTTAAATGGTTATGTTTCTCATGGTTTAAATGGTTATATTTCTCATGGTGTAAATGGTTATGTTTCTCATGGTTTAAATGGTTATATTTCTCATGGTGTAAATGGTTATATTTCTCATGGTGTAAATGGTTATGTTTCTCATGGTGTAAATGGTTATATTTCTCATGGTGTAAATGGTTATATTTCTCGTGGTGTAAATGGTTATGTTTCTCATGGTGTAAATGGTTATATTTTCATGGTGTAAATGGTTATATTTTTCTCATGGTGTAAATGGTTAATGGTGTAAATGGTTATATTTCTCATGGTTTAAATGGTTATATTTCTCATGGTTTAAATGGTTATATTCCTCATGGTTTAAATGGTTATATTTCTCATGGTGTAAATGGTTATATTTCTCATGGTGTAAATGGTTATATTTCTCATGGTGTAAATGGTTATATTTCTCATGGTGTAAATGGTTATATTTCTCATGGTGTAAATGGTTATATTTCTCATGGTGTAAATGGTTATATTTCTCATGGTGTAAATGGTTATATTTCTCATGGTGTAAATGGTTATATTTCTCATGGTGTAAATGGTTATATGGTTTCTCATGGTGTAAATGGTTATATTTCTCATGGTGTAAATGGTTATATTTCTCATGGTTTAAATGGTTATATTTCTCATGGTGTAAATGGTTATGTTTCTCATGGTGTAAATGGTTATGTTTCTCATGGTTTAAATGGTTATAATGGTGTAAATGGTTATGTTTCTCATGGTGTAAATGGTTATATTTCTCATGGTGTAAATGGTTATGTTTCTCATGGTTTAAATGGTTATATTTCTCATGGTGTAAATGGTTATATTTCTCATGGTGTAAATGGTTATATTTCTCATGGTGTAAATGGTTATATTTTCATGGTGTAAATGGTTATATTTCTCATGGTGTAAATGGTTATATTTCTCATGGTTTAAATGGTTATATTTCTCATGGTGTAAATGGTTATGTTTCTCATGGTGTAAATGGTTATGGTTTAAATGGTTATATTTCTCATGGTGTAAATGGTTATGTTTCTCATGGTTTAAATGGTTATATTTCTCATGGTTTAAATGGTTATGTTTCTCATGGTGTAAATGGTTATATTTCTCATGGTGTAAATGGTTATATTTCTCATGGTGTAAATGGTTATATTTCTCATGGTGTAAATGGTTATGTTTCTCATGGTGTAAATGGTTATGTTTCTCATGGTGTAAATGGTTATATTTCTCATGGTGTAAATGGTTATATTTCATGGTGTAAATGGTTATGTTTCTCATGGTGTAAATGGTTATATTTCTCATGGTTTAAATGGTTATATTTCTCATGGTGTAAATGGTTATATTTCTCATGGTGTAAATGGTTATATTTCTCATGGTGTTAAATGGTTAAATATTTCTCATGGTTTAAATGGTTATATTTCTCATGGTGTAAATGGTTATATTTCTCATGGTGTAAATGGTTATATTTCTCATGGTGTAAATGGTTATATTTCTCATGGTGTAAATGGTTATATTTCTCATGGTGTAAATGGTTATATTTCTCATGGTGTAAATGGTTATATTTCTCATGGTGTAAATGGTTATATTTCTCATGGTGTAAATGGTTATGTTTCTCATGGTTTAAATGGTTAAATGGTGTAAATGGTTATATTTCTCATGGTGTAAATGGTTATATTTCTCATGGTGTAAATGGTTATGTTTCTCATGGTTTAAATGGTTATATTTCTCATGGTGTAAATGGTTATGTTTCTCATGGTGTAAATGGTTATATTTCTCATGGTGTAAATGGTTATGTTTCTCATGGTGTAAATGGTTATGTTTCTCATGGTTTAAATGGTTATATTTCTCATGGTGTAAATGGTTATATTTCTCATGGTGTAAATGGTTATGTTTCTCATGGTGTAAATGGTGTAAATGGTTATATTTCTCATGGTGTAAATGGTTATGTTTCTCATGGTGTAAATGGTTATATTTCTCATGGTTTAAATGGTTATGTTTCTCATGGTGTAAATGGTAATATTTCTCATGGTAAATGGTTAAATGGTTAAATGGTTATATTTCTCATGGTTTAAATGGTTATATTTCTCATGGTTTAAATGGTTATATTCTCATGGTTTAAATGGTTATATTTCTCATGGTGTAAATGGTTATATTTCTCATGGTGTAAATGGTTATATTTCTCATGGTGTAAATGGTTATATTTCTCATGGTGTAAATGGTTATATTTCTCATGTGTAAATGGTTATATTTCTCATGGTGTAAATGGTTATATTTCTCATGGTGTAAATGGTGTAAATGGTTATGTTTCTCATGGTTTAAATGGTTATATTTCTCATGGTGTAAATGTTTCTCATGGTGTAAATGGTTATATTTCTCATGGTGTAAATGGTTATGTTTCTCATGGTTTAAATGGTTTTATTTCTCATGGTGTAAATGGTTATGTTTCTCATGGTGTAAATGGTGTTTAAATGGTTTAAATGGTTATATTTCTCATGGTGTAAATGGTTATGTTTCTCATGGTTTAAATGGTTATATTTCTCATGGTGTAAATGGTTATATTTCTCATGGTGTAAATGGTTATGTTTCTCATGGTGTAAATGGTTATATTTCTCATGGTGTAAATGGTGGTGTAAATGGTTATGTTTCTCATGGTGTAAATGGTTATATTTCTCATGGTTTAAATGGTTATGGTGTAAATGGTGTAAATGGTTATATTTCTCATGGTTTAAATGGTTATATTTCTCATGGTTTAAATGGTTATATTTCTCATGGTGTAAATGGTTATGTTTCTCATGGTGTAAATGGTTATATTTCTCATGGTTTAAATGGTTATATTTCTCATGGTTTAAATGGTTATATATGGTGTAAATGGTTATATTTCTCATGGTGTAAATGGTTATATTTCTCATGGTGTAAATGGTTATATTTCTCATGGTGTAAATGGTTATATTTCTCATGGTGTAAATGGTTATATTTCTCATGGTGTAAATGGTTATATTTCTCATGGTGTAAATGGTTATATTTCTCATGGTGTAAATGGTTATATTTCATGGTGTAAATGGTTATGTTTCTCATGGTGTAAATGGTAATATTTCTCATGGTGTAAATGGTTATATTTCTCATGGTGTAAATGGTTATATTTCTCATGGTTTAAATGGTTATATTTCTCATGGTTTAAATGGTTATATTCCTCATGGTTTAAATGGTTATATTTCTCATGGTGTAAATGGTTATATTTCTCATGGTGTAAATGGTTATATTTCTCATGGTGTAAATGGTTATATTTCTCATGGTGTAAATGGTTATATTTCTCATGGTTTAAATGGTGTAAATGGTTATATTTCTCATGGTGTAAATGGTTATGTTTCTCATGGTGTAAATGGTTATATTTCTCATGGTGTAAATGGTTATATTTCTCATGGTGTAAATGGTTATGTTTCTCATGGTGTAAATGGTTATGTTTCTCATGGTTTAAATGGTTATATTTCTCATGGTGTAAATGGTTATGTTTCTCATGGTTTAAATGGTTATATTTCTCATGGTGTAAATGGTTATGTTTCTCATGGTTTAAATGGTTATATTTCTCATGGTGTAAATGGTTATGTTTCTCATGGTGTAAATGGTTATGTTTCTCATGGTTTAAATGGTTATATTTCTCATGTGTAAATGGTTAAATGTAAATGGTTATGTTTCTCATGGTGGTTAAATGGTGTTATATTTCTCATGGTGTAAATGGTTATATTTCTCATGGTGTAAAAATGGTTATATTTCTCATGGTGTAAATGGTTATGTTTCTCATGGTGTAAATGGTTATGTTTCTCATGGTGTAAATGGTTATATTTCTCATGGTGTAAATGGTTATATTTCTCATGGTGTAAATGGTTATATTTCTCATGGTGTAAATGGTTATGTTTCTCATGGTTTAAATGGTTATATTTCTCATGGTGTAAATGGTTATATTTCTCATGGTGTAAATGGTTATGTTTCTCATGGTGTAAATGGTTATATTTCTCATGGTTTAAATGGTTATATTTTCTCATGGTTAAATGGTTATATTTCTCATGGTTTAAATGGTTATGTTTCTCATGGTGTAAATGGTAATATTTCTCATGGTGTAAATGGTTATATTTCTCATGGTGTAAATGGTTATATTTCTCATGGTGTAAATGGGTCATGGTGTAAATGGTTATATTTCTCATGGTGTAAATGGTTATATTTCTCATGGTGTAAATGGTTATATTTCTCATGGTGTAAATGGTTATATTTCTCATGGTGTAAATGGTTATGTTTCTCATGGTGTAAATGGTTATATTTCTCATGGTGTAAAATGTAAATGGTTATGTTTCTCATGGTTTAAATGGTTATATTTCTCATGGTGTAAATGGTTATGTTTCTCATGGTGTAAATGGTTAATGGTTTAAATGGTTATATTTCTCATGGTGTAAATGGTTATGTTTTCATGGTTTAAATGGTTATATTTCTCATGGTGTAAATGGTTATATTCTCATGGTTATATTTCTCATGGTGTAAATGGTTATATTTCTCATGGTGTAAATGGTTATATGGTTAAATGGTTATATTTCTCATGGTGTAAATGGTTATATTTCTCATGGTGTAAATGGTTATATTTCTCATGGTGTAAATGGTTATATTTCTCATGGTGTAAATGGTTATGTTTCTCATGGTGTAAATGGTTATATTTCTCATGGTGTAAATGGTTATGTTTCTCATGGTGTAAATGGTTATGTTTTCATGTTTTAAATGGTTTTATTTCTCATGGTGTAAATGGTTATGTTTCTCATGGTTTAAATGGTTATATTTCTCATGGTGTAAAAATGGTTTAAATGGTTATGTTTCTCATGGTTTAAATGGTTATATTTCTCATGGTAAATGGTTATGTTTCTCATGGTGTAAATGGTTATATTTCTCATGGTTTAAATGGTTATATTTCTCATGGTGTAAATGGTTATATTTCTCATGGTGTAAATGGTTATATTTCTCATGGTGTAAATGGTTATGTTTCTCATGGTGTAAATGGTTATATTTCTCATGGTTTAAATGGTTATGTTTCTCATGGTTTAAATGGTTATATTTCTCATGGTGTAAATGGTTATATTTCTCATGGTGTAAATGGTTATATTTCTCATGGTTTAAATGGTTATATTTCTCATGGTTTAAATGGTTATAATGGTTAAATGGTTATATTTTCATGGTGTAAATGGTTATATTTCTCATGGTGTAAATGGTTATATTTCTCATGGTGTAAATGGTTATATTTCTCATGGTGTAAATGGTTATATTTCTCATGGTAAATGTAAATGGTTATATTTCTCATGGTGTAAATGGTTATATTTCTCATGGTGTAAATGGTTATATTTCTCATGGTGTAAATGGTTATGTTTTATGGTTTCTCATGGTTTAAATGGTTATATTTCTCATGGTGTTTCTCATGGTTTAAATGGTTTTATTTCTCATGGTGTAAATGGTTATGTTTCTCATGGTGTAAATGGTTATATTTCTCATGGTTTAAAATGGTTAAATGGTTATATTTTCATGGTTTAAATGGTTATATTTCTCATGGTTTAAATGGTTATATTCCTCATGGTTTAAATGGTTATATTTCTCATGGTGTAAATGGTTATATTTCTCATGGTGTAAATGGTTATATTTCTCATGGTGTAAATGGTTATATTTCTCATGGTGTAAATGGTTATATTTCTCATGGTGTATATGGTTATATTTCTCATGGTGTAAATGGTTATATTTCTCATGGTGTAAATGGTTATGTTTCTCATGGTGTAAATGGTTATATTTCTCATGGTGTAAATGGTTATATTTCTCATGGTGTAAATGGTTATGTTTCTCATGGTGTAAAAATGTTTTAAATATTTCTCATGGTGTAAATGGTTAATGGTTTAAATGGTTATATTTCTCATGGTGTAAATGGTTATGTTTCTCATGGTTTAAATGGTTATGTTTCTCATGGTTTAAATGGTTATATTTCTCATGGTGTAAATGGTTATGTTTCTCATGGTTTAAATGGTTATATTTCTCATGGTGTAAATGGTTATATTTCTCATGGTGTAAATGGTTATGTTTCTCATGGTGTAAATGGTTATATTTCTCATGGTGTAAATGGTTATATTTCTCGTGGTGTAAATGGTTATGTTTTCATGGTATGGTTATATTTCTCATGGTTTAAATGGTTATTTCTCATGGTGTAAATGGTTATATTTCTCATGGTGTAAATGGTTATATTTCTCATGGTGTAAATGGTTATTTCTCATGGTTTAAATGGTTATATTTCTCATGGTGTTAAATGGTTATGTTTCTCATGGTGTAAATGGTTATATTTCTCATGGTGTAAATGGTTATAAATGGTTATATTTCTCATGGTGTAAATGGTTATATTTCTCATGGTGTAAATGGTTAAATGGTAAATGGTTATATTTCTCATGGTGTAAATGGTTATGTTTCTCATGGTTTAAATGGTTATATTTCTCATGGTGTAAATGGTTATGTTTCTCATGGTGTAAATGGTTATATTTCTCATGGTGTAAATGTTATGTAAATGGTTATATTTCTCATGGTGTAAATGGTTATGTTTCTCATGGTTTAAATGGTTATATTTCTCATGGTGTAAATGGTTATATTTCTCATGGTGTAAATGGTTATATTTCTCATGGTGTAAATGGTTATATTTCTCATGGTGTAAATGGTTATATTTCTCATGGGTAAATGGTTATGTTTCTCATGGTGTAAATGGTTATGTTTCATGGTGTAAATCATGGTTTAAATGGTTATATTTCTCATGGTGTAAAATGGTTTCTCATGGTGTAAATGGTTATATTTCTCATGGTGTAAATGGTTATATTTCTCATGGTGTAAATGGTTATATTTCTCATGGTTTAAATGGTTATATTTCTCATGGTTTAAATGGTTATATTCCTCATGGTTTAAATGGTTATATTTCTCATGGTGTAAATGGTTATATTTCTCATGGTGTAAATGGTTATATTTCTCATGGTGTAAATGGTTATATTTCTCATGGTGTAAATGGTTATATTTCTCATGGTGTAAATGGTTATATTTCTCATGGTGTAAATGGTTATAATGGTTATATGGTGTAAATTTCTCATGGTTTAAATGGTTATATTTCTCATGGTGTAAAAATGGTTTAAATGGTTATATTTCTCATGGTGTAAATGGTTATGTTTCTCATGGTGTAAATGGTTATATTTCTCATGGTGTAAATGGTTATGTTTCTCATGGTTTAAATGGTTATATTTCTCATGGTGTAAATGGTTATATTTCTCATGGTGTAAATGGTTATATTTCTCATGGTGTAAATTTAATGGTTAAATGGTTATTTCTCATGGTGTAAATGGTTATATTTCTCATGGTGTAAATGGTTATATTTCTCATGGTGTAAATGGTTATATTTCTCATGGTGTAAAAATCATGGTGTAAATGGTTATATTTTCATGGTGTAAATGGTTATATCATGGTGTAAATGGTTATGTTTCTCATGGTGTAAATGGTTATATGTTTCTCATGGTTTAAATGGTTATATTTCTCATGGTGTAAATGGTTATGTTTCTCATGGTGTAAATGGTTATATTTCTCATGGTGTAAAATGGTTATGTTTCTCATGGTGTAAATGGTAAATGGTTATGTTTTCATGGTTTAAATGGTTATATTTCTCATGGTGTAAATGGTGTAAATGGTTATATTTCTCATGGTGTAAATGGTTATATTTCTCATGGTGTAAATGGTTATGTTTCTCATGGTTTAAATAAATGGTGTAAATGGTTATCATGGTGTAAATGGTTATATTTCATGGTGTAAATCTTATGGTTATATTTCTAAATGGTGTAAATGGTTATATTTCTCATGGTGTAAATGGTTATATTTCTCATGGTGTAAATGGTTATATTTCTCATGGTGTAAATGGTTATATTTTCTCATGGTTAAATGGTTATATTTCTCATGGTGTAAATGGTTATATTTCTCATGGTGTAAATGGTTTATATTTAAATGGTTATATTTCTCATGGTGTAAATGGTTATATTTTCTCATGGTAAATGGTTAAATGGTAAATGGTTATATTTCTCATGGTTTAAATGGTTATATTTCTCATGGTGTAAATGGTTATATTTCTCATGGTGTAAATGGTTATATTTCTCATGGTGTAAATGGTTATATTTCTCATGGTGTAAATGGTTATGTTTCTCATGGTGTAAATGGTTATATTTCTCATGGTGTAAATGGTTATATTTCTCATGGTGTAAATGGTTATATTTCTCATGGTGTAAATGGTTATATTTCTCATGGTGTAAATGGTTAAATGGTTATTTTCATGGTTTAAATGGTTATATTTCTCATGGTTTAAATGGTTATATTTCTCATGGTTAAATGGTTATATTTCTCATGGTGTAAATGGTGTAAATGGTTATATTTCTCATGGTGTAAATGGTTATATTTCTCATGGTGTAAATGGTTATATTTCTCATGGTGTAAATGGTTAAATGGTTATTTCTCATGGTTTAAATGGTGTAAATGGTTATGTTTCTCATGGTGTAAATGGTTATATTTCTCATGGTGTAAATGGTTATGTTTCTCATGGTTTAAATGGTTATATTTCTCATGGTGTAAATGGTTATGTTTCTCATGGTGTAAATGGTTATATTCTCATGGTGTAAATGGTTATGTTTCATGGTTTAAATGGTTTTATTTCTCATGGTGTAAATGGTTATGTTTCTCATGGTTTAAATGGTTATATTTCTCATGGTGTAAATGGTTATATTTCTCATGGTGTAAATGGTTATATTTCTCATGGTGGTTATATTTCTCATGGTGTAAATGGTTATGTTTCTCATGGTGTAAATGGTTATATTTCTCATGGTGTAAATGGTTATAAATGGTTATGTTTCTCATGGTTTTAAATGGTTATATTTCTCATGGTGTAAATGGTTATGTTTCTCATGGTTTAAATGGTTATATTTCTCATGGTGTAAATGGTGTAAATGGTTATATTTCTCATGGTGTAAATGGTTATGTTTCTCATGGTGTAAATGTTATATTTCTCATGGTGTAAATTATTTCTCATGGTGTAAATGTTATATTTTTAAATGGTTTATTTCTCATGGTGTAAATGGTTATATTTCTCATGGTGTAAATGGTTATATTTCTCATGGTGTAAATGGTTATATTTCTCATGGTTTAAATTTCATGGTTTAAATGGTTATATTTCTCATGGTGTAAATGGTAAATGGTTATATTTCTCATGGTGTAAATGGTTATATTTCTCATGGTGTAAATGGTTATATTTCTCATGGTGTAAATGGTTATATTTCTCATGGTTTAAATGGTTATATTTCTCTCATGGTGTAAATGGTTATATTTCTCATGGTGTAAATGGTTATATTTCTCATGGTGTAAATGGTTATATTTCTCATGGTGTAAATGGTTATATTTCTCATGGTGTAAATGGTTATATTTCTCATGGTGTAAATGGTTATGTTTCTCATGGTTTAAATGGTTATATTTCTCATGGTGTAAATGGTTATGTTTCTCATGGTTTAAATGGTTATATTTCTCATGGTGTAAATGGTTATGTTTCTCATGGTTTAAATGGTTATATTTCTCATGGTGTAAATATGTTTCTCATGGTGTAAATGGTTATATTTCTCATGGTGTAAATGGTTATATTTCATGGTGTAAATGGTTATGTTTCTCATGGTGTAAATGGTTATATTTCTCATGGTGTAAATGGTTATATTTCTCATGGTGTAAATGGTTATATTTCTCATGGTGTAAATGGTTATATTTTCATGGTGTAAATGGTTATTTCTCATGGTTTAAATGGTTATATTTCTCATGGTTTAAATGGTTATATTTCTCATGGTGTAAATGGTTATATTTCTCATGGTGTAAATGGTTATATTTCTCATGGTGTAAATGGTTATATTTCTCATGGTGTAAATGGTTATATTTCTCATGGTGTAAATGGTTAATGGTTATATTTCTCATGGTGTAAATGGTTATATTTCTCATGGTGTAAATGGTTATTTCTCATGGTTTAAATGGTTATTTCTCATGGTGTAAATGGGTAAATGGTTATATTTCTCATGGTGTAAATGGTTATATTTCTCATGGTGTAAATGGTTATGTTTCTCATGGTGTAAATGGTTATATTTCTCATGGTGTAAATGGTTATATTTCTCATGGTGTAAATGGTTATGTTTCTCATGGTGTAAATGGTTATATTTCTCATGGTGTAAATGGTTATGTTTCTCATGGTGTAAATGGTTATATTTCTCATGGTTATAATGGTTATATTTATGTTTCTCATGGTGTAAATGGTTATATTTCTCATGGTGTAAATGGTTATATTTCTCATGGTGTAAATGGTTATATTTCTCATGGTGTAAATGGTTATATTTCTCATGGTGTAAATGGTTATATTTCTCATGGTGTAAATGGTTATATTTCTCATGGTGTAAATGGTTATATGGTGTAAATGGTTATATTTCTCATGGTGTATATTTCTCATGGTGTAAATGGTTATATTTCTCATGGTGTAAATGGTTATATTTCTCATGGTGTAAATGGTTATATTTCATGGTGTAAATGGTTATATTTCTCATGGTGTAAATGGTTATGTTTCTCATGGTTTAAATGGTTATATTTCTCATGGTGTAAATGGTTATGTTTCTCATGGTTTAAATGGTAAATGGTTTCTCATGGTGTAAATGGTTATATTTCTCATGGTGTAAATGGTTATGTTTCTCATGGTTTAAATGGTTATATTTCTCATGGTGTAAATGGTTATGTTTCTCATGGTGTAAATGTTTCTCATGGTTTAAATGGTTATATTTCTCATGGTGTAAAATGTTTCTCATGGTTAAATGGTTTTCTCATGGTGTAAATGGTTATGTTTCTTGGTGTAAATGGTTATGTTTCTCATGGTTTAAATTTATTTTATGGTGTAAATTTCTCATGGTGTAAATGGTTATGTTTCTCATGGTTTAAATGGTTATATTTCTCATGGTGTAAATGGTTATGTTTCTCATGGTTTAAATGGTTATATTTCTCATGGTGTAAATGGTTATGTTTCTCATGGTGTAAATGGTTATGTTTCTCATGGTGTAAATGGTTATGTTTCTCATGGTTTAAATGGTTATATTTCTCATGGTGTAAATGGTTATATTTCTCATGGTGTAAATGGTTATGTTTCTCATGGTGTAAATGGTTATGTTTCTCATGGTGTAAATGGTTATGTTTCTCATGGTGTAAATGGTTATGTTTCTCATGGTGTAAATGGTTATATTTCTCATGGTGTAAATGGTTCTATTTCTCATGGTGTAAATGGTTATGTTTCTCATGGTGTAAATGGTTATATTTCTCATGGTGTAAATGGTTCTATTTCTCATGGTTTAAATGGTTATATTTCTCATGGTTTAAATGGTTATGTTTCTCATGGTGTTTATAGTTGTTGGGCCGAGAGCCACCTCACCCTCCTCAGATGTACAGGAGGATGACGCTTCTCACTTAACTCCACATAATTCACAATACTTATCATGTTGACCTGAGAAACCAGTGAGGAATTCTCTCTCTCTTTCTGTGTGTGTGAGCGTGTCTGCTGTCTGTCTGTCAATTCAATTTAAGGGCTTTATTGGCATGGGAAATATATGTTAACATTGCCAAAGCAAGTGAAGTAGATAACAAAAGTGAAATAAACAATAGAAATGAACATTAAACATCACACTCACAGAAGTAAAAAATACATAGACATTTCAAATGTCATATTATGTCCAAATAGTTCACTGTGTACAAATAGTCTGTCTCTGTCTGTCTGTCTGTCTGTCTGTCTGTCTGTCTGTCTGTCTGTCTGTCTGTCTGTCTGTCTGTCTGTCTGTCTGTCTGT
The DNA here is from genome assembly GCF_034236695.1 of Oncorhynchus nerka. Lineage (NCBI taxonomy): Eukaryota > Metazoa > Chordata > Actinopteri > Salmoniformes > Salmonidae > Oncorhynchus > Oncorhynchus nerka. The sequence continues at coordinate 14,963,494 of NC_088409.1, read as the reverse complement.
CTGTCTGTCTGTCTGTCTGTCTGTCTGTCTGTCTGTCTGTGTCTGTCTGTCTGTGTCTGTCAGTGTGTCTGTCTGTGTCTGTTTCTGTCTGTCTGTCTGTGTCTGCCAGTGTGTCTGTCTGTGTCTGTTTCTGTCTGTCTGTCCATGTTTGTCTGTCTATCTGTGTCTATCAGTGTGTCTGTCTGGGTCTGCCAGTGTGTCTGTCTGTTTCTCTCTTCTTGTAGGAGCAGAACCACAGGTTAGGTGGGACACCATAATGTCTCTGTCTCTCTGAGTGGTGGGTCTGCCTCGGTCCCTCTCTTGTTTTTGGCCAAGAGCACCCCTTGCCCCCCCATGCATCCCCCATCTTTATCCCCCTAACCCCCCATGCATCCCCCTACCCATCTTTATCCCCTACCCATCTTTATCCCCCTGCATCCCCCTACCCATCTTTATCCCCCATGCACCCCCTGCCCCATCTTTATCCCCCCCATGCATCCCCCATCTTTATCCCCCTGCCCCCCATGCATCCCCCATCTTTATCCCCCTGCCCCCATCTTTATCCCCCTGCCCCCATGCATCCCCCATCTTTATCCCCCTGCCCCCCATGCATCCTCCATCTTTATCCCCTGCCCCCCATGCATCCTCCATCTT